>NC_084743.1:921994-929494 GCF_033978785.1 Entelurus aequoreus
ATATATATATATATATATATATATATATATATATATATATATATATATATATATATATATATATATATATAGATGTGTGTGTGTGTGTGTGTTTACATATTATATTAATATAATGGGTGTATACATTTAATAATGAACATAACTGGATATTAAGAGTGTATTTATTTTTTCGTGACGACCTCTTTAAAGTTTTGTAATCAATCAGAAATATCTAGCAGCTAAAATGTGCCAAACATAGAAAAGTGTGGCGAGAGTTTTGCATTTTTCCCATCATGCAATGAAGTGGATTTAAATGGGTGTAATGTCAAATTATGTGTTGTGCTTGGACATTTTCTTTTACAATATCCACATATGTCAGTCTCTCCGGGATTCTTTGGTGGCTGAAATCTGAGCAGCTTTTTCACAAAGTTGTGGCAACATTTGCATAAAGTTGTTATCTGAGTTTTAAGTGTGACTTTAACCTCAAAAAGCACAGGACTGCAACATGTGAAAACTAATACTGTATTGATGTTTTACTCCTTTTATAGCACGCAGACTTAAAAGTAGACACTAGATGGCAGTAAAAGCACATACTCAGACCTCATTGTCAAATTGCCGTACTGTTTTAAGTAATTATAACTAATTATAGAAATAATTCATGAAGTAATGACAGCAAGTTGCAGACATTCTCCGCGTATGTTTTACACTTGATGTTTTATTTATGTTCCAACACATTCACCCCCGCACGTTAAGAGCATGCGCGCTCATTTGTGTTGGTATTTGAAAGACAATGAGGGATTATCATCACACTTCAACATCTCTAACATGTAAATGCCGCCTCTTTGCTAGGTCAGCATTGCAAATGAAAATGTTATTAATTGTCTTGTAAATAAAAGTGAAATACATATTTAAATACATGTCAATTAGGAAGTGGGTGGTTGTATACTACATTACCCAGAAGGCTTAGGGAGCCAGAAGGAGGTGAAAATCACACTGATTTGCCTAAATGTGTGTGGAAGTTGGAGAGTTTGGTTGGATTTGCATGAAAGTTGATAGTTGAAGTCCACGTGTCTTTTGGAGCGCTGCTCACCTCTTGGTTGAGCAAGGCCGTCGCCAGTTTTTGGACCTTGGGAGTGAGAAGTTCAGTCCCTCGAATCACCTTGCTGAGGGCGGCCAGAGACTGGTGGATGCTCTGTGAACACAAGCGGGACTACACGCTCAAATGCACGTGGAGACAAGTCACGCCATTCCAAACAGTCAAAACCCGTCCAGAGCAGGGGTCACCAACCTTTTTGAAAGCAAGAGCTACTTCTTGGGTAGTGATTAATGCGAAGGGCTACCACTTTGATACACACTTAAATAAATTGCCAGAAATAGCCAATTTGCTCAATTTACCTTTAACTCTATGTTATTATTAATAATTAATGATATTTACACTTAATTGAATGGTTTAAAATAGGAGAAAACACGAAAAAAAATGACAATTCAATTTTGAAACATAGTTTATCTTCAATTTCGACTCTTTAAAATTCAAAATTCAACCGAAAAAAAAGAAGAGAAAAACGAGCTAATTCGAATCTTTTTGAAAAAATTAAAAAAATAATTTATGGAACATCATTAGTCATTTTTCCTGATTAAGATTAATTTTAGAATTTTGATGACATGTTTTAAATAGGTTAAAATCCAATCTGCACTTTGTTAGAATATATAACAAATTGGACCAAGCTATATTTCTAACAAAGACAAATCATTATTTCTTCTAGATTTTCCAGAACAACATTTTTAAAAGAAATTGAAAAGACTTTGAAATAAGATTTAAATTTGATTCTACAGATTTTCTAGATTTGCCAGAATAATTGTTTTGAATTTTAAATCATAATAAGTTTGAAGAAATATTTCACAAATATTCTTCGTCAAAAAAACAGAAGCTAAAATGAAGAATTAAATCAAAATGTATTTATTATTCTTTACAGTAAAAAAAATAAATGTACTTGAACATTGCATTTAAATTGTCAGGAAAAGAGAGGAATTAATTTAAAAGGTAAAAAGGTATATGTGTTTAAATATCCTAAAATCATTTTTAAAGTTGTATTTTTTCTCTAAAATTGTCTTTCTGAAAGTTATAAGAAGCAAAGTAAAAAAATTATGTCTTTATTTAAACAAGTGAAGAAGTCTTTTAAAAAAATGTCTTGGATTTTCATATTCTATTTGAGTTTTGTCTCTCTTAGAATTAAAAATGTCGGGCAAAGCGAGACCAGCTGGCTAGTAAATAAATACAATTTAAAAAATACAGGCAGCTCACTAGTAAGTGCTGCTATTTGAGCTATTTTTAGAACAGGCCAGCGGGCTACTCATCTGGTCCTTACGGGCTACCTGGTGCCCGCGGGCACCGCGTTGGTGACTCCTGGTCTAGAGCAACCACCCCGAGGTTGGCAGCCATTTTCAATATTGATTTGTTTCGCCCAGTACATGTGTTTTATTTAATTAGCAATTAAGGCTGGGCGATGTCGCTGAAAACTGTATCACGATATCAGTCTTACATTGGTCGCTACCGATATTATTGATATTTTCATGACCTAAGGAAAATAAGGAGAAAAATATATTAAATATAAACATTTAACTTTCCTCTGATTATAATCCCAAAGGCAGAAAGGAAACGTCAACACAAGCATGGAAAACACTCAAAAAATGTCAACAAAATAGTAAAATTACATTGAACACTTAACTATAAGCTCTTAAAATGAAGGAATATGTCAGAAATGCTTCATAAAGTGTAAGAAAATAGTGCAAAATGTAAACAGAGAAATCTGAGAACTATTTTCTGCAGGTTTAATGCCAGGAAATAACGTCTGTGTAACATTTATTTGCCCTGTTATTATTATTTAACTATGGAAATTATTTTTTTGTTATGCAGTAATTTTTAAATATTATTAATATATCGGTTGATATCGATAATTATTGACATTTTTATGACTAATTCGAAAATAAGGAGCAGGAGAATAATACTTATTTGAAATGTAACTTCCACTGATTATAATCCCTCAGCTATCAAGGCAGAAAGGAAATGTCAACACAAGCGAGGAAAACACTCAAAAAATGTCAACAAAATAGTAAAATCGCATTGAACACTTAACTATAAGCTCTTAAAATGAAGGAATATGTAAGAAATGCTTCATAAAGTGTAAGAAAATAGTGCAAAGTGTGAAAATGTAAACATAGAGAAACCTGAGAAGAACTATTTTCTGCAGGTTTAATGCCAGGAAATAACGGCTGTGTAACATTAATTTGCCCTGTTATTATTATTTAACTATGGAAATTATTTTTTGTTAAGCAGTGATTGTTTAAATATTATTAATATATCGGTCGATATCGATAATTATTGACATTTTTATGACTAATGCAAAATAAGGAGCAGGAGAACAATATTTATTTGAAATGTAACTTCCTCTGATTATAATCCCTCAGCTATCAAGGCAGAAAGGAAATGTCAACACAAGCGTGGAAAAGACTCCAACAATGTCAACAAAATAGTAAAATCACATTGAACACTTAACTATAAGATTTTAAAATGAAGGAAAATGTAAGAAATGCTTCATAAAGTGTAAGAAAATAGTGCAAAGTGTGAAAATGTAAAAGAGAAACCTGAGAAGAACTATTTTCTGCAGGTTTAATGCCAGGAAATAACGTCTGTGTAACATGTATTTGCCCTGTTATTCTTATTTAACTATGGAAATTATTTTTTTGTTATGCAGTAATTGTTTAAATGTTATTAATATATCGGTCGATATTGATAATAATTGACATGTTTATGACTAATAGAAAATAAGGAGCAGGAGAATAATATGTTATTAGAAATGTAACTTCCTCTGATTATAATCCCTCAGCTATCAAGGCAGAAAGGAAATGTCAACACGAGCGTGGAAAACACTCAATGTCAACAAAATAGTAAAATCACATTGAACACTTAACAATAAAAAGAAGGAATATGTCAGAAATGCTTCATAAAGTGTAAGAAAATAGTGCAAAAAGGAAACATAGAGAAACCTGAGAAGAACAATTTTCTGCAGGTTTAATGCCAGGAAATAACGGCTGTGTAACATTAATTTGCCCTGTTATTATTATTTAACTATGGAAATTATTTTTTTTGTTATGCAGTTACTGTTTAAATAATATTAATATATGAGTCGATATCGATAATTATTGACATTTTTATGACTAATGGAAAACAAGGAGCAGGAGAACAATTTGTTTTTATTTGAAATGTAACTTCCGCTGATTATAATCCCTCAGCTATCAAGGCAGAAAGGAAATGTCAACACAAGCGTGGAAAACACTCATGTAAACAAAATAATACAATCACATTTAACACCTAACAATAAGATCTTAAAATGAAGGAATATGTCAGAAATGCTTCATAAAGTGTAAGAAAATAGTGCAAAGTGTGAAAATGTAAAAGAGAAACCTGAGAAGAACTATTTTCTGCAGGTTTAATGCCAGGAAATAACGGCTGTGTAACATTAATTTGCCCTGTTATTCTTATTTAACTATGGAAATTATTTTTTTGTTATGCAGTAATTGTTTTAATATTATTAATATATCGGTCGATATAGATAATTATTGACATTTTTATGACTAACGGAAAATAAGGAGCAGGAGAATAATACTTATTTGAAATGTAACTTCCTCTGATTATAATCCCTCAGCTATTAAGGCAGAAAGGAAATGTCAACACAAGCATGAAAACACTCCAACAATGTCAACAAAATAGTAAAATCGCATTGAACACTTAACTATAAGCTCTTAAAATGAAGGAATATGTCAGAAATGCTTCATAAAGTGTAAGAAAATAGTGCAAAGTGTGAAAATGTAATCATAGAGAAACCTGAGAAGAACTATTTTCTGCAGGAAGCTGTGCTCTAAAGGGTGAGCGCGGCTAAGGTGGTGTAGTGTTAGCGCTCTTGCCTTGCATCATTTACAGACCACGTTGGTCTGACTAAAGTCCCTTTGAAAAAAAATCCAAAAACTATTCTGACAGACCAAGAGATGTGAGGGCACTTTGGTAGTTTTCACCTTCAAAACCAGTACAATATTTAGATTTTTTTTTTTTTTTAAACTAAAAAATGCAATTTTGTTAGAAATTTCCTGTGAATGCTGAAGAGCCAGCGTGCTAACAGTTAGCACGCTGGCTAGGTACCGTCAAGCAACACAAAATTTGAGCAAAATGAGCTAAAAAGGTAGCATGCTAACATTACTATAATAACATGCTTACAGTTAGCATTAGTGAAATACCAAAATATATGACACCGAGGTGTATACCTGCTAAATTAGCTAAAAAAAAATAGCAAGCTAATGTTAGCATGCTAGCTAACATCCAAAAACGTTTGCTCTTTTATCCACAATTTCTTCATTGGGACTTTCTCTTCTCACGCCGTGCAAAGAATCAAACAAACGTGATAGTTGATACTGTCCCCTGAATTATATTTATATAGCGCTTTTCTCTAGTGACTCAAAGCGCTTTTACAGAGTGAAACCCGAAATCTACGTTACATTTAAAGGCCTACTGAAATGAATTTTTTTTTATTTAAACGGGGATAGCAGATCTATTCTATGTGTCATACTTGATCATTTCGCGATATTGCCATATTTTTGCTGAAAGGATTTAGTATAGAACAACGACGATAAAGATTGCAACTTTTGGTATCTGATAAAAAAAAGGCTTGCACCTACCGGAAGTAGCGTGACGTAGTCAGTTGAACATATACGCAAAGTTCCCTATTGTTTACAATGATGGCCGCATGAAGTGAGAGAGATTCGGACCGAGAAAGCGACAATTTCCCCATTAATTTGAGCGAGGATGAAAGATTTGTGGATGAGTAAAGTGCAAGTGAAGGACTAGTGGGGAGTTGAAGCTATTCAGATAGGGAAGATGCTGTGAGAGCCGGGGGTGACCTGATATTCAGCTGGGAATGACTACAACAGTAAATAAACACAAGACATATATATACTCTATTAGCCACAACACAACCAGGCTTATATTTAATATGCCACAAATTAATCCTGCATAAAAACACCTGCGTGTTTGTTATGCTAGCTCCTAGCTCCTCTGCTAGCTCCTAGCTCCATAGAACACGCCAATACAATTCAAACACCTGATCAACACACACAATCACTCAGCCCAAAAGACCGTTTACCTAACCCAAGGTTCATAAAGCTTATATATTTTTAAAAAGTTACGTACGTGACGCGCACATACGGTCAAGTTATCGAATGTTTAGCAGCCAAGGCTGCATACTCACGGTACCTGATATTCAGCTGGGAATGACTACAACAGTAAATAAACACAAGACATATATATACTCTATTAGCCACAACACAACCAGGCTTATATTTAATATGCCACAAATTAATCCTGCATAATAACACCTGCGTGTTTGTTGTGCTAGCTCCTAGCTCCTCTGCTAGCTCCTAGCTCCATAGAACACGCCAATACAATTCAAACACCCGATCAACACACACAATCACTCAGCCCAAAAGACCGTTCACCTAACCCAAGGTTCATAAAGCTTATATATTTTTAAAAAGTTACGTACGTGACGCGCACTTACGGTACGGTACGTGTTATGCTAGCTCCTAGCTCCTCTGCTAGCTCCTAGCTCCATAGAACACGCCAATACAATTCAAACACATGATCAACACACACAATCACTCAGCCCAAAAGACCGTTCACCTAACCCAAGGTTCATAAAGCTTATATATTTTAAAAAAGTTACGTACATACGCAAAAAAAAGCCAAAGCTGCATACTCACAGTAGCACGTCTGCGTCTTTGTCATCCAAATCAAAGTAATCCTGGTAAGAGTCTGTGTTGTCCCAGTTCTCTACAGGCGTCTGTGTATCCAAATCAAAAGTCCTCCTGGTTAGAGTCTCTGTTATCCGAGTTCTTCCATCTTGACTGCATCTTTCGGGAATGTAAACAAAGAAGCGCCGGCTGTGTACTGTTGTGGCTGACTACGTTCGAAAAATACGTCCATTTCGCACCGACAACTTTCTTCTTTGCTTGCTTGGCTTCCTTCTCCATAATGCAATGAACATGATTGAAACAGATTCACGAACACAGATGTCCAGAATACTGTGGAATTATGAAATGAAAACAGAGCGTTTTCGTATCGGCTTCAATGTGGAAGGCATACCCGTGTTCGTCGGGCTACGTCACGCGCATACGTCATCCTCAGAGGCGTTTCGAACCGGAAGTTTAGCGGCAAATTTAAAATGTCACTTTATAAGTTAACCCGGCCGTATTGGCATGTGTTATAATGTTAAGATTTCATCATTGATATATTAACTATCAGACTGCGTGGTCGGTAGTAGTGGGTTTCAGTAGGCCTTTAAAGTGTCTTTGTTCGCAACTTCCGCTTTCTTCCCACAAAGGGGAAAAAATGTAAGGTTTTATCGAAAAACGATATGGATTACGTGTCTATTGCGATACGTATCGATATCATTTCATCGTCCAGCTCTAATAGCA
>NC_084743.1:934494-936994 GCF_033978785.1 Entelurus aequoreus
CCTATGTCTAGCATTAAAAGATTACAGTTGGTACAAAATGCGGCTGCTAGACTTTTGACAAAAACAAGAAAGTTTGATCATATTACGCCTATACTGGCTCACTTGCACTGGCTTCCTGTGCACCTAAGATGCGACTTTAAGGTTTTACTACTTACGAATAAAATATTACACGGTTTAGCTCCAGCCTATCTTGCCAATTGTATTGTACCATATGTCCCGGCAAGAAATCTGCGTTCAAAGAACTCCGGCTTATTAGTGATTCCCAGAGCCCAAAAAAAGTCTGCGGGCTATAGAGCGTTTTCTATTCGGGCTCCAATACTGTGGAATGCCCTCCCGGTAACAGTTAGAGATGCTACCTCAGTAGAAGCATTTAAGTCCCATCTTAAAACTCATTTGTATACTCTAGCCTTTAAATAGACTCCCTTTTTAGACCAGTTGATCTGCCGTTTCTTTTCTTTTCTTTTCTACTCTGCTCCGGGGTGGACCGCTAGCCTGTCCATCAGATGGGGACATCTCTACGCTGCTGACCCGTCTCCACTCGGGATGGTTCCCGCTGGCCCCACCATGGACTGGACTTTTGCTGATGTGTTGGACTTTCACAATATTATGTCAGACCCACTCGACACCGAGGATGTCGTTGTGGCTTGTACAGCCCTTTGAGACACTTGTGATTTAGGGCTATATAAATAAACATTGATTGATTGATTGATTGAATTATTACAATTATTATACAATTATTACAATTATTTACAATTATACAATTATTACAATTATTATACCTAATAATAATACATTGCGAGAATCGGTTTCATGAATCGATTCTGAATGGAATCGTCACCCCAGTCACTGGAATTGGATCCAACCATTATGTGCCCATAGATATAGTATTTTACAAAGGGGCATGTGGATATACAATAGATATGATATTTACAAGATGGGGTTAAGTACAATATAATACACTACACTACACAATCAAGTACATTTACTCAAACAGAGAACTATGGTAGTTATGAAAAACACAGAGTGATAACATTTTTCTTGGCGGTACAAAGGACCACGACCATTTATTAAGTTACGCTTAATGATGCGGACACGTTTGTTACTGAATACTTTCTAGTACGCTTCTACCTTGGAGGCTTTCTATGTGTAAGTCATACGCAACTATAATTATTAGATACTCGTTTATATTGACAAATGTCCCGGTTTTTTTTGTTCAATAATTATTACGTACGTCTAGCTGGTGTGCTATTGTGTGCTTAGCTGTTGTGTAGCTGCCAGCTCCCAGTAGCCTATAGCCTAGCGTGTCTACCTTTAGTAAATGACTTCAGTAAAAGAGAAGAAATTGACGTGCTAGTTGATATTAGTGTAACACTTCCAAGTAGGCTTAAGTGAGAATATTGTTTGTGTTAGCGCTCGGACAAGGACAAGGACAAGGACAAGGACAAGGACAAGGACAAGGACAAGGACAAGGACAGGAAGGTCCTGCTGTTTGTTCCGCACCTGGGAGCTGACGGTTCTCTGCGAGGTTCTTTCGATGTTGGCAGGCAGTCCAAAGAACACGGGCCTGTCGTCCTCCGGCAGGTTTCCTATGACCTCCCGGTAGTCCTGGGCGTGGACGCACAGACCAGGTCATAACGTGCGATGAGAAGAAGGAAGAAAGAAAGACAAGATGTCAGCATGGAACGTTTTGATGGAATAAATTGGTCACGTGGGGGAACTGTGATGATGTTTGATTGGACAATATGTGCTGGCCAAAGACTCAAAGTGGAAGATCAACTCCCACTGTTGCTTTTTGTGCATATTGCAAATTCACAGAACAGATTTTCACATTGGCTTGATATTCTCTTGCCAAATAGTGAGCCAACTCGAGGCAGCGAGAACCACGTGCACGCGGAACATTCCACCAAGTCCGTGCCGTAGACTGGTTGCAACTCCCCCTAAATAAACCTCAACTAAATCACTCCTTGTCAATTATTTGATGTTACCCCCCCCCCAAAAGAATCATTTGTCTATAAAATTGTTACAAGTACACCTCTGCATTATATTTGCATCCTTATTACCATTAAACAAAGTTTAAAGTGCATTAATTTGACTGGAGAAATGAAGAAGAATGTTTTAAAGGTGGAATGGTCAAAAACAATTTAAAAATGTGGACTATGAAAACTTTCCAGCAAGAGGTGAAAATAGGGCTTTGGAGAACTCGGACATTCTGGGAAATTCCTAGAATTTTTTTGAACTTGGAAAATGGTAGTTTGATTGTCCAAGTTGAGGGGACGGTGTGGATGTTGCAACGGTTCAAATCGAGAGAGGAATGTGGGAATTGTGCGAGTTCGAAGAATGGCCTAATCATTTTCAGTGTCCAGGAAAACCGGGACTTCTGGGTAATCTGGGATTTTTTTGGAACATTTTTTATTTTTTTCAAAGTGAAGGAAAAAAGAAAGAAATAAAATATTATTTATATATATATATATATATATATATATATATATATATATATATA
>NC_084743.1:939494-969494 GCF_033978785.1 Entelurus aequoreus
TTTATGTTATTCACATGTGAATAATGCTGTAAAATAGACTGTATTTATATTATTCACATGTGAATAATGCTGTATAATAGACTGTATTTATGTTATTAACATGTGAATAATGCTGTATAATAGACTGCATTTATATTATTCACATGTGAATAATGCTGTATAACAAACTGTATTTATGTTATTCACATGTGAATAATGCTGTATAATAGACTGCATTTATGTTATTCACATGTGAATAATGCTGTATAATAGACTGTATTTAAATTATTCACATGTGAATAATGCTGTATAATAGACTGTATTTATATTATTCACATGTGAATAATGCTGTATAATAGACTGTATTTATATTATTCACATGTGAATAATGCTGTATAATAGACTGCATTTATGTTATTCACATGTGAATAATGCTGTAAAATAGACTGTATTTATATTATTCACATGTGAATAATGCTGTATAATAGACTGTATTTATGTTATTCACATGTGAATAATGCTGTATAATAGACTGTATTTATATCATTCACATGTGAATAATGCTGTATAATAGACTGTATTTATATTATTCACAAGTGAATAATGCTGTATAATAGACTGTATTTATATTATTCACATGTGAATAATTCTGTATAATAGACTGTATTTATACTATTCACATGTGAATAATGCTGTATAATAGACTGTATTTATATTATTCACATGTGAATAATGCTGTATAATAGACTGTATTTATATTATTCACATGTGAATAATGCTGTATAATAGACTGTATTTATGTTATTCACATGTGAATAATGCTGTATAATAGACTGTATTTATACTATTCACATGTGAATAATGCTGTATAATAGACTGTATTTATATTATTCACATGTGAATAATGCTGTATAATAGACTGTATTTATGTTATTCACATGTGAATAATGCTGTATAATAGACTGTATTTATACTATTCACATGTGAATAATGCTGTATAATAGACTGTATTTATATTATTCACATGTGAATAATGCTGTATAATAGACTGTATTTATGTTATTCACATGTGAATAATGCTGTATAATAGACTGTATTTATACTATTCACATGTGAATAATGCTGTATAATAGACTGTATTTATGTTATTCACATGTGAATAATGCTGTATAATAGACTGTATTTATATCATTCACATGTGAATAATGCTGTATAATAGACTGTATTTATATTATTCACATGTGAATAACGCTGTATAATAGACTGTATTTATATTATTCACATGTGAATAATGCTGTATAATAGACTGTATTTATGTTATTCACATGTGAATAATGCTGTATAATAGACTGTATTTATGTTATTCACATGTGAATAATGCTGTATAATAGACTGTATTTATACTATTCACATGTGAATAATGCTGTATAATAGACTGTATTTATATTATTCACATGTGAATAATGCTGTATAATAGACTGTATTTATGTTATTCACATGTGAATAATGCTGTATAATAGACTGTATTTATACTATTCACATGTGAATAATGCTGTATAATAGACTGTATTTATATTATTCACATGTGAATAATGCTGTATAATAGACTGTATTTATACTATTCACATGTGAATAATGCTGTATAATAGACTGTATTTATATTATTCACATGTGAATAATGCTGTATAATAGACTGTATTTATACTATTCACATGTGAATAATGCTGTATAATAGACTGTATTTATATTATTCACATGTGAATAATGCTGTATAATAGACTGTATTTATGTTATTCACATGTGAATAATGCTGTATAATAGACTGTATTTATACTATTCACATGTGAATAATGCTGTATAATAGACTGTATTTATATTATTCACATGTGAATAATGCTGTATAATAGACTGTATTTATGTTATTCACATGTGAATAATGCTGTATAATAGACTGTATTTATACTATTCACATGTGCATAATGCTGTATAATAGAATGTATTTATTTTATTCCCATGTGAATAATGCTGTATAATACTGTATTTATGTTATTAACATGTGAATAATGCTGTATAATAGACTGCATTTATATTATTCACATGTGAATAATGCTGTATAATAAACTGTATTTATGTTATTAACATGTGAATAATGCTGTATAATAGACTGTATTTATATTATTCACATGTGAATAATGCTGTATAACAAACTGTATTTATGTTATTCACATGTGAATAATGCTGTATAATAGACTGCATTTATGTTATTCACATGTGAATAATGCTGTATAATAGACTGTATTTAAATTATTCACATGTGAATAATGCTGTATAATAGACTGTATTTATATTATTCACATGTGAATAATGCTGTATAATAGACTGCATTTATGTTATTCACATGTGAATAATGCTGTAAAATAGACTGTATTTATATTATTCACATGTGAATAATGCTGTATAATAGACTGTATTTATGTTATTCACATGTGAATAATGCTGTATAATAGACTGTATTTATATCATTCACATGTGAATAATTCTGTATAATAGACTGTATTTATATTATTCACAAGTGAATAATGCTGTATAATAGACTGTATTTATACTATTCACATGTGAATAATGCTGTATAATAAACTGTATTTATGTTATTAACATGTGAATAATGCTGTATAATAGACTGTATTTATATTATTCACATGTGAATAATGCTGTATAATAGACTGTATTTATACTATTCACATGTGAATAATGCTGTATAATAAACTGTATTTATGTTATTAACATGTGAATAATGCTGTATAATAGACTGTATTTATGTTATTCACATGTGAATAATGCTGTATAATAGACTGTATTTATATCATTCACATGTGAATAATGCTGTATAATAGACTGTATTTATATTATTCACAAGTGAATAATGCTGTATAATAGACTGTATTTATATTATTCACATGTGAATAATGCTGTATAATAGACTGTATTTATACTATTCACATGTGAATAATGCTGTATAATAAACTGTATTTATGTTATTAACATGTGAATAATGCTGTATAATAGACTGTATTTATATTATTCACATGTGAATAATGCTGTATAACAAACTGTATTTATGTTATTCACATGTGAATAATGCTGTATAATAGACTGCATTTATGTTATTCACATGTGAATAATGCTGTATAATAGACTGTATTTAAATTATTCACATGTGAATAATGCTGTATAATAGACTGTATTTATATTATTCACATGTGAATAATGCTGTATAATAGACTGCATTTATGTTATTCACATGTGAATAATGCTGTAAAATAGACTGTATTTATATTATTCACATGTGAATAATGCTGTATAATAGACTGTATTTATGTTATTCACATGTGAATAATGCTGTATAATAGACTGTATTTATATCATTCACATGTGAATAATTCTGTATAATAGACTGTATTTATATTATTCACAAGTGAATAATGCTGTATAATAGACTGTATTTATACTATTCACATGTGAATAATGCTGTATAATAAACTGTATTTATGTTATTAACATGTGAATAATGCTGTATAATAGACTGTATTTATATTATTCACATGTGAATAATGCTGTATAATAGACTGTATTTATACTATTCACATGTGAATAATGCTGTATAATAAACTGTATTTATGTTATTAACATGTGAATAATGCTGTATAATAGACTGTATTTATGTTATTCACATGTGAATAATGCTGTATAATAGACTGTATTTATATCATTCACATGTGAATAATGCTGTATAATAGACTGTATTTATATTATTCACAAGTGAATAATGCTGTATAATAGACTGTATTTATATTATTCACATGTGAATAATGCTGTATAATAGACTGTATTTATACTATTCACATGTGAATAATGCTGTATAATAAACTGTATTTATGTTATTAACATGTGAATAATGCTGTATAATAGACTGTATTTATATTATTCACATGTGAATAATGCTGTCCCTAATGAAGTGTCAGCAGGAAGTGTGGTTCTCACCTTCAAACAACCTGTCCAGGATTTCAAAGCCAGCACGCAGGTCTGACAAGGAGAACTCATAGAACTTAGTCCAGCCCTAAAAGCAGAGGGGGAACAAACATGTCAATATTTGCACACACTTTGGAGCATTTGAACCATGGAGGGAAACAACACACATACACATAAGTATTTAAATACAACTATAGACATGAACACACACATACATAAGTATTTAAATACAACTATAGACATGAACACACACATACATAAGTATTTAAATACAACTATAGACATGAACACACACATACATAAGTATTTAAATACAACTATAGACATAAACACACACATACATAAGTATTTAAATACAACTATAGACATGATCACACACATACATAAGTATTTAAATACAACTAAAGACATGAACACACACATACATAAGTATTTAAATACAACTAAAGACATGAACACACACAAACATAAGTATTTAAATACAACTATAGACATGAACACACACATACATAAGTATTTAAATACAACTAAAGACATGAACACACACATACATAAGTATTTAAATACAACTATAGACATGAACACACACATACATAAGTATTTAAATACAACTATAGACATGAACACACACATACATAAGTATTTAAATACAACTATAGACATGAACACACACATACATAAGTATTTAAATACAACTATAGACATGAACACACACATACATAAGTATTTAAATACAACTATAGACATGAACACACACAAATATAAGTATTTAAATACAACTATAGACATGAACACACACATACATAAGTATTTAAATACAACTATAGACATGAACACACACATACATAAGTATTTAAATACAACTATAGACATGAACACACACATACATAAGTATTTAAATACAACTATAGACATGAACACACACATACATAAGTATTTAAATACAACTATAGACATGAACACACACATACATAAGTATTTAAATACAACTATAGACATGAACACACACAAACATAAGTATTTAAATACAACTATAGACATGAACACACACATACATAAGTATTTAAATACAACTATAGACATGAACACACAAATACATAAGTATTTAAATACAACTATAGACATGAACACACACATACATAAGTATTTAAATACAACTATAGACAAGAACACACACATACATAAGTATTTAAATACAACTATAGACATGAACACACACATACATAAGTATTTAAATACAACTATAGACATGAACACACACATACATAAGTATTTAAATACAACTATAGACATGAACACACACATACATAAGTATTTAAATACAACTATAGACATGATCACACAAATATAAATGTGAATTGAAACTAACTAGATTATTGTGTTATTTGTGTTCTTGTTTGTGTTCTTCATGTTCTTGTTTGTGTTCTTCATGTTCTCGTTTGTGTTCTTCATGTTCTTGTTTGTGTTTTTTGTGTTCTTATGTGTTCTTATTTATGTTCTTCGTGTTCTTGTTTGTGTTCTTCATGTTCTTGTTTGTGTTCATGTTCTCGTTTGTGTTCTTCATGTTCTCGTTTGTGTTTTTTGTGTTCTTATGTGTTCTTTGTGTTCTTATTTATGTTCTTCGTGTTCTCGTTTGTGTTTTTTGTGTTCTTATGTGTTCTTTGTGTTCTTATTTATGTTTTTCATGTTCTTGTTTGTGTTCATGTTCTTGTTTGTGTTCATGTTCTTGTTTGTGTTCTTCCTGTTCTTTTTTGTGTTCTTCATGTTCTTGTTTGTGTTCATGTTCTTGTTTGTGTTCTTCCTTGTGTTCTTCCTGTCCTTTTTTGTGTTCTTCATGTTCTTGTTTGTGTTCTTCCTGTTCTTGTTTGTGTTCTTCATGTTCTTGTTTGTGTTCATGTTCTTGTTTGTGTTCTTCCTTGTGTTCTTCCTGTCCTTTTTTGTGTTCTTCATGTTCTTGTTTGTGTTCTTCCTGTTCTTGTTTGTGTTTTTCATGTTCTTGTTTGTGTTCTTCGTGTTCTTGCTTGTGTTTTTCATGTTCTTGTATGTGTTTGTCTTGTTCTTGTTTGTGTTTTTGTTTGTGTTCTTGTTTGTGTTTGTTATATTCTTGTTTGTGTTTGTTATTTTTCTTGTTTGTGTTTGTTATTTTCTTGTTTTTGTTCTTCGTGTTGATTGATTGATTGAGACATGTATGAGTAGATTACAGTACAGTACAGTACATATTCCGTACAATTGACCACTAAATGGTAACACCCCAATAAGTTTTCAACTTAAATCAATTCATGGTATGTTGTTGTTTGTGTTTTTCTTTGTGTTTGTTGTGTTCTTGTTTGTTTTCAAGTGTTCTTGTTTGGGTTCTTTGTGTTCTTGTTTGTGTTTTTATACACTGATTTTTAAAATACAGAAGTTTTATACACTGAATGAGAGTGTCACCTGAGGGATGTAGTTGCGTCTCTCCTGACAGACGGCATGGAACCAGGCCAAGCAGAAAAGAGACTGAGCTCTCAGCAGTTTTCCTCCTGAAGCCAAACATGAAAGTCAATAATGTTTCACCATCTCCTGACCGCCATCTTTTTTAGGTGAGCAATGCAAAGACAAGAAAGGTGAGTCTAAGGATGGCGAGTGACTACGTGGAGGAAAGCAGACCTCTACTGATCTGCTCTGGAGACCAGGATTCATAAGTCCTGAGGAGGTTCCTCTTCAGCCCAGGAGGATCCTGCAGACATGGACCACAGCAAGGTCACACCCAAAGAAAAACTGGGGTACATCATTCAGGGGGGGGGGGGGGTCACACAATGTCACAAAGATGGCTGCCCTCAACAAATACTGGACCAGACTATAGTCCAGTCAACAAATGCTGGATCCGACTATAGTCCAGTCAACAAATGCTTGATCAGACTATAGTCCAGTCAACAAATGCTGGATCCCACTATAGTCCAGTCAACAAATACTGGACCAGACTATAGTCCAGTCAACAAATGCTTGATCAGACTATAGTCCAGTCAACAAATACTGGATCAGACTATAGTCCAGTCAACAAATACTGGACCAGACTATAGTCCAGTCAACAAATACTGGACCAGACTAGGGTCCAGTCAACAAATGCTGGACCAGACTATAGTCCAGTCAACAAATGCTGGATCAGACTAGAGTCCAGTCAACAAATACTGGATCAGACTATAGTCCAGTCAACAAATACTGGATCAGACTATAGTCCAGTCAACAAATACTGGATCACACTATAGTCCAGTCAACAAATGCTGGATCCGACTATAGTCCAGTCAACAAATACTGGATCCAACTATAGTCCAGTCAACAAATGCTGGATCAGACTATAGTCCAGTCAACAAATGCTGGATCCGACTATAGTCCAGTCAACAAATACTGGATCCAACTATAGTCAAGTCAACGAATACTGGACCAGACTATAGACCAGTCAACAAATGCTGGATCCGACTATAGTCCAGTCAACAAATACTGGATCAGACTATAGTCCAGTCAACAAATGCTGGATCAGACTATAGCCCAGTCAACAAATACTGGATCAGACTATAGTCCAGTCAACAAATACTGGATCAGACTATAGTCCAGTCAACAAACACCGCCTTATTCACTTCTTCATGACAATCATGCAGTTACAAAGTTGGCCAGCAGGGTCATGCACAATAATGTAGCAGGGCCACCTGAATGATGCTGTGGACCAGGTCAAATAATGTGCCAATTAAATGATGTCCATGTAAAATGAAGTGGTGGACCACATAAAATAATACGTCCTGCAGGGCCACCTAAATGATGCTGTGGACTAAGTAAAAGTAAGTGGCAGGACACATGAATTAAAAGGATGCAGAGGACAAGGTAAAATTAAATGGTGGGTCACATAAAATGATTTGGTGGGCCAATTCAAATAATGTGGCTGGGCCACAAAAATAATGCGGCTGGGCCACATAAAATGATGATGTGGGCCACGTAAAATGATGCAATAATACGGCAGGGCCGAGTAAAAAAGGGAGAGGGCAACATAAATGATGTTGCAGACCACATAAAATGATGTGGTGGACCATGTAAAATGATGTGGTGGGCCACGTAAATGATGTGGTGGGCCACGTAAAATGATGTGGTGGACCACGTAAAATGACGTGGTGGGCCAAGTAAAATGACGTGGTGGGCCAAGTAAAATGATGTGGTGGACCACGTAAAATGATGTGGTGGACCAAGTAAAATGATGTGGTGGGCCATGTAAAATGATGTGGTGGGCCACGTAAATGATGTGGTGGGCAATTTTAAATGATGTGGTGGGCCATGTAAAATGATGTGGTGGGCCAAGTAAAATGATGTGGTGGACCACATAAAATGATGTGGTGGACCACGTAAAATGATGTGGTGGACCACGTAAAATGATGTGGTGGACCACGTAAAATGATGTGGTGGACCACGTAAAATGATGTGGTGGACCATGTAAAATGATGTGGTGGGCCATGTAAAATAATGTGGTGGGCCATGTAAAATGATGTGGTGGACCACGTAAAATGATGTGGTGGACCACGTAAAATGATGTGGTGGACCATGTAAAATGATGTGGTGGGCCATGTAAAATAATGTGGTGGGCCAGGTAAAATGATGTGGTGGACCACGTAAAATGATGTGGTGGACCACGTAAAATGATGTGGTGGACCACGTAAAATGATGTGGTGGACCACGTAAAATGATGTGGTGGACCATGTAAAATGATGTGGTGGGCCATGTAAAATAATGTGGTGGGCCAAGTAAAATGGTGTGGTGGACCACATAAAATGATGTGGTGGACCACGTAAAATGATGTGGTGGACCACGTAAAATGATGTGGTGGACCACGTAAAATGATGTGGTGGACCACGTAAAATGATGTGGTGGACCATGTAAAATGATGTGGTGGGCCATGTAAAATAATGTGGTGGGCCATGTAAAATGATGTGGTGGACCACATAAAATGATGTGGTGGACCACGTAAAATGATGTGGTGGACCACGTAAAATGATGTGGTGGACCACGTAAAATGATGTGGTGGACCATGTAAAATGATGTGGTGGGCCATGTAAAATGATGTGGTGGGCCATGTAAAATGATGTGGTGGACCACATAAAATGATGTGGTGGACCACGTAAAATGATGTGGTGGACCATGTAAAATGATGTGGTGGGCCATGTAAAATAATGTGGTGGGCCAGGTAAAATGATGTGGTGGACCACGTAAAATGATGTGGTGGGCCATGTAAAATGATGTGGTGGACCACATAAAATGATGTGGAGGACCACATAAAATGATGTGGTGGACCACGTAAAATAATGTGGTGGACCACGTAAAATGATGTGGTGGACCACATAAAATGATGTGGTGGGCCACATAAAATGCTGTTACAGGCCAGATAAATGATGGCGACATATGACATAGGGTGCAGCAGGGCCAGATAAAATGATGGCGGCATACTGTATGATATACATAAAATGATCTTTCAAATGAAGAGAAAGTGTTTTCCTTGACATGACAAATAATGAGGATGCTGATGCAGGTTTCAGACCATGGCGTGTACCTCATATGTGATCTTGAGACTGGACTGCAGCAGGATGGGAGGAAACCTGGGGTGGACCTCGGATGTCATCCAGAGGCGGAAACCTTTTGTGGGACGAAGCGCGTTCAGCTCCTGTGAAGAGAGGGCGGGGGTCGTACTTCAGTCACATACTGTAAGGCGTAGGAATGGTCACCAAATACAGTACTTTTGTTTCGGTACCCGGGTTGCGCAAGATGTCACGTCAAAGATGGCGATTGGCGACCACTCCAGCAGCACTGAGAGCGGACTCGGCCAAACTACCTCCAGGTAATGTTGCAATTTTCAATGCCAACAAAGGAAGTGACTCAAAAAAAAAACTCTAACGTCAGTAAAGTAATGCTCCACTTTTCCCAAAATGTGCTAGTATTATTGTATATATACATACACTGTATATATATATATATATATATATATATATATATATATATATATATATATATATATATATATATATATATATATATATATATATATATATATATTAGGGCTGCAACTAACTATTAATTTGATCATCGATTAATCTGTCGATTATTACTTCGATTAATAATCGGATAAAAGAGACAAACTACATTTCTATCCTTTACAGTATTTTATTGAGAAAAAAAACAGCATACTGGCACCATACTTATTTTGATTATTGTTTCTCAGCTGTTTGTACATGTTGCAGTTTATAAATAAAGGTTTGTTTAAAAAAATAAATAAATAAATAAAATAAAATAAAAAATTTTTTTGTAAAAGCCTCTGCACATGCGCATAGCATAGATCCAACGAATCGATGACTAAATTAATCGGCAACTATAACAAAGGAAGTGACTCAAAAAAAACCCTCTAACGTCAGTAAAGTAATGCTCCACTTTTCCCAAAATGTGCTAGTATTATTGTATATATATATATATATATATATATATATATATATATATATATATATATATATATATATATATATATACATATATATATATACACATATACTGTATATATACATATACTGTATACCATATTTTTCAAAGTATAAGTCGTACCGGCCGAAAATGCATAATAAAGAAGGAAAAAAACATATATAAGTCGCACTGGAGTATAAGGCCCATTTTTTGGGGAAATGTATTTGATAAAAGCCAACAGCAAGAATAGACATTTGAAAGGCAATTTAAAATAAATCAAGAATAGTGAACAACAGGCTGAATAAGTGTACGTTATATGAGGCATAAATAACGTGCCTGGTATGTTAACGTAACATATTATGGTAAGAGTCATTCAAATAACTATAACATATAGAACATGCTATACGTTTACCAAACAATCTGTCACTCCTAATCGCTAAATCCCATGAAATCTTATACGTCTAGTCTCTTACGTGAATGAGATCAATAATATTATTGGATATCTTACGCTAATGTGTTAATCATTTCACACATAAGTCGCTCCTGAGTATAAGTCGCACCCCCGGCCAAACTATGAAAACAACTGCGACTTATAGTCCGAAAAATACGGTATATATTTATACATACATACAGTATATACATACATACTATTAGAGATGTCCGATAATATCGGCCTGCCGATATTATCGGACGATATATGCGTTAAAATGTAATATCGGAAATTATCGGTTTTTTTATTATCGGTATCGTTTTGTTTTTTTTTGTTTTTTTTAATTAAATCAACATAAAAAACACAAGATACACTTACAATTAGTGCACCAACCCAAAAAACCCCCCTCCCCCATTTACACTCATTCACACAAAAGTGTTGTTTCTTTCTGTTATTAATATTCTGCTTCCTACATTATATATCAATATATATCAATACAGTCTGCAAGGGATACAGTCCGTAAGCACACATGATTGTGCGTGCTGCTGCTCCACTAATAATACTAACCTTTAACACTTGATTTTACTCATTTTCATTCATTACTAGTTTCTATGTAACTGTTTTTATATTGTTTTACTTTCTTTTTTATTCAGGAAAATGTTTTTAATTTATTTATCTTATTTTACTAATTTTTTAAAAAAGTACCTTATCTTCACCATACCTGGTTGTCCAAATTAGGCATAATAATGTGTTAATTCCACGACTGCATATATCGGTTGATATCGGTATCGGTTGATATCGGTATCGGTAATTAAAGAGTTGGACAATATCGGAATATCGGATATCGGCAAAAAGCCATTATCGGACATCCCTACATACTATACATATATACACACACACATATACATACAGTATGTGTATATGTATATACTTATACACACACATATATGTATATATACATATATATATATATATATATATATACATATATATATATATATATATATATATATATATATATATATATATATATATATATATATATATATATATATATATATATATATATATATATATATATATATATATATATATATATATATATATATATATACAGTATATATATACATACACACAGTATATATACATATAGGAATATGTTTATATACATACATACATACATATACATATATGTATATATATATATATATATATATATATATATATATATATATATATATATATATATATATACATATACACACATATATACATATATATGTATATACATATACACACACATATATATACTGATATATAAGTATATACATATATACACATACATATATATACATACACACATATATACTGATATATATGTACATATATACATACATATATACATATACATATATGTATAGATATATATACATAATGTATATATATACATATGCATATATATCTGTGTATAAATAAATATACATATATACACACACATATACGCACATAAATACCCAATTTGATGTAGCTTACCTGCTACAGTAAACATTACCCCAAGTATTGCATGGTGTACATTTCAGAGCCATGCAGTTCAGTTTAATGAAATATTTCATATTTCCATCTGACAACAGACCTGCAAAAATGATACTGTATATTATTATACTACATAGATTGTATATTGCACAGTAAGTGTATAAAACACATTTCCTTCTGTTTTATATTGCCGTTTTCCAATTGTCCATTGCTGTTTTTATTCCTCTCATTGGCACCTTAACCTCCATCCACAGCCTTCTCCTTTCTTGCACAACTTACCCCATCCTGCTCGCTTTCTCAAACACTCAGGGTTAAAAATAGCACCATAGGGTCCCTCACACACACACTCACACACACACACACACACACACACACACACACACACACACACACACACACACACACACACACACACACACACACACACACACACACACACACACACACACGCACGCACACACACACACACACACACACACACACTCACACACACTTATGTAAAACACCTAACTCAGCATCTTTATTGGCCAGGTGTGTTTACCACACGGGGAATATAACGCTCTCTGTGCTCAATGTAAACAAATATTAATAATAAACTACAAACATAAACAAGTACTTCAATAGCTAATACATAATATTGCAGTGGTGAATCGAGAGCAAGGGGCACAATAGATAATGAGGTGAGCATGAGTTTAGTACATTCACAGTGACTTCTGTAAATTCCAGATTATAAAATGCTACTTTTTTCCCCTACGCTTTGAACCCTGCGGCTTATAAAACGCTGCGGCTAATTCGTGGATTTTTTTCTTCGTTAAACCCAAGCACAGGACCGTAATGGTGTGTTATCGTTTGTGCTATGGCGCCATCTTTTGGACAAGTTTGCTCACTGCAGGTGCCGTTGCGTCTCCTAGCCGTCCATAGCGTTTCTACTCGCATGGATTCTTCATTCACCACGCCGAGCAACGTTTGCAAGTTTTTCAATATAGCTAAAACAATTCTTACTTATCAAAATGTCCCAGGTGTGATGTATGTGCGTGCCATCGTAATGTGATCGAGCTTGCGTCATTAGCATTAGCGAACATGCTAACACGTTTACGAGTGTCTGTGTTAGTATTATTAACTTACAAATGCATTCTTTTTTGTATTGTTTCACTTTCACAAATTCCTCAGTAAATTCCTCAAACGTCACCGTGGAGTTATTGAGTCTGTTTTGTTTGATCGGCCGTTGTACTGCCGTGTCACATCACAGACACTGTTTGGAAACAGTTCAGGTATGTAAATAAACATTTCTGTGTAAATAACTCATTTCACAACGTATATATCTGCGACTTACAGTCCGGTGCGGCTAATATATGGAAAATATTAATTTATTCTACAATTTAGTGTGTGTGGCTTATAGTAATAATAATAATAATAATAGATTTTATTTGTAAAAAGCACTTTACATTGAGCAAACAACCTCAAAGCGCTACAGTGTATTAAAAAATAATAATAAAAAGGTAATACAAATTTTAAAAAATAAAAACTACAACAGCCTAATAGCTGGAACTAGTATGCATATATCTAAAAAAAAAGGCTTTTTTTAAAAACAAGGGTTTTTAAGCCTTTTTTAAAAGCATCCACAGTCTGTGGTGTCCTCAGGTGGTCAGGGAGAGCGTTCCACAGACTGGGAGAGGCGGAACAGAAAGCCCGGTCCCCCATAGTTCGTAACTTTGTCCTCGCAGGTTGGAGGAGGTTAGCCTGTCCGGAGCGGAAAATAAAATAAAAAAATACAAATAAAAACTAGAACAGCCTAATAGCTAGAACTAGTATACATATATCTAAAAAAAAAAGAAAAAAAAAAGGCTTTTTTTAAAAGAAGGGTTTTTAAGTCTTTTTTAAAAGCATCCACCGTCTGCGGTGCCCTCAGGTGGTCAGGGAGAGCGTTCCACAGACTGGGAGAGGCGGAGCAGAAAGCCCGGTCTCCCATAGTTCGTAACTTTGTCCTCGCAGGTTGGAGGAGGTTAGCCTGTCCGGAGCGGAAAATAAAATAAAAAATACAAATAAAAACTAGAACAGCCTAATAGCTAGAAATAGTATGCATGTATCTACAAAAAAAAAAAAAGGCTTTTTTTTTTTAAAGAAGGGTTTTTAAGCCTTTTTTAAAAGCCTCCACAGTCTGTGGTGCCCTCAGGTGGTCAGGGAGAGGCGGAGCAGAAAGCCCGGTCTCCCATTATTCGTAGCTTTGTCCTCAGACCAAAATAAAAAATAAAAATAAAAACTAGAACAGCCTAATAGCTAGAACTAGTATGCATAAACTGTATCTAAAAAAAAAAAAAAAGGCTTTTTTAAAAAGAAGGGTTTTTAAGCCTTTAAGCCTTTTTTAAAAGAATACACAGTCTGTGGTGCCCTCAGGTGGTCAGGGAGAGCGTTCCACAGACTGGGAGGGACGGAACAGAAAGCCCGGTCTCCCAGAGTTCGTAACTTTGTCCTCGGAGGTTGGAGGAGGTTAGCCTGTCCGGAGCGGAGGTGTCGTGTGGAGCAGTGGTCCCCAACCACCGGGCCGTGGTCCCCAACCACCGGGCCGTGGCCCGGTACCGGTCCGTGGACCGATTGGTACCGGGCCGCGGCCGCATAAGAAATTTAAAAAAAAAATTTTAAAATTAAAAAAAAATATTAAATCAACATAAAAAACACAATATATACATTATATATGAATATAAATCAATACAGTCTGCAGGGATACAGTCCGTAAGCACACATGATTGTATTTCTTTATGACAAAAAAAAACTAAACAAAAACTACCCCCCCCCCCAGTCCGTGGGACAAATTTTCAAGCGTTGACCGGTCCGCAAGTACAAAAAGGTTGGGGACCACTGGTGTGGAGGATTTGGGGGTGAGTAGTTCTTTGAGGTAGAGGGGGGCATTTCCACGGAGGCACGTTATTTCCCAGACTATACGGCAGGTGATTGCATGTGAACTTGAACTTGTGTATATTTTTCTTTCTCTGTGAATAACACAAATATTTACCAACAAGTGCATTCAATTTGTGTTTTTTAAAACCATGAAATATGTCAAATATAATTAATACAATTATTCTTACAGTGTGAATAAATCATTAAAAGCCCCAAATTGATATTAGACTGATGAATATTAATGCAAAGTGTATATAGAGTAGGTAGATGTATATATATATATATAAATATATATAAGCAGCATTTCTTTCATTGTGTCTGTGCTGCCTTGCTCCGTGCCCCCATCATTCCCTTGTCACGCTACTTTTTCATTTCAAGCCTGACTGCCTCCACCTCCACCTCCACCTCCACCTCCACCTCCACCTCCACCTCCACCTCATTGGCGGCTGGCTAAGAAAAAGGGAGCCGTGAAGAGGAACCGACGGAGGGTTTAGGGCTGACACGGGCTCTGTATGAAAGAACTGATATCTGGGACCACGTGAGAGAAATAGTCCAAGTGTAATTAGAGAAGCAAGTGTCGTACTGCAGGGGGGGTGGGGGGGTCCATACTTTTACCCCCCGAGAGCCGCACGGTGGAAGGTGAAAGCATGAGGGGGTAAGTGTTGATATTATTTGTTATTTTCAAAAGTAATTACTCAATTTTGGTAAAAGCACCGTCCACCAAACCATGCATGCATGCATATGAGGGGCCGTTAGGGACATTATTCAGAATTACCTCTCACATACACTACTGAAATGCTCTCACATAAACAACTGAAATGTGTTTCTCACACACACACTACTGAAACACTCTTATACACACTACTGAAACACTCTTATACACACTACTGAAACACTCTTATACACACTACTGAAACACTCTTATACACACTACTGAAACACTCTTATACACACTACTGAAATGCTCTCACATAAACAACTGAAATGTGTTTCTCACACACACACTACTGAAACACTCTTATACACACTACTGAAACACTCTTATATACACTACTGAAACACTCTTATACACACTACTGAAACACTCTTATACACACTACTGAAACACTCTTATACACACTACTGAAACACTCTTATACACACTACTGAAATGCTCTCACATAAACAACTGAAATGTGTTTCTCACACACACACTACTGAAACACTCTTATACACACTACTGAAACACTCTTATATACACTACTGAAACACTCTTATACACACTACTGAAACACTCTTATACACACTACTGAAACACTCTTATACACACTACTGAAACACTCTTATACACACTACTGAAATGCTCTCACATAAACAACTGAAATGTGTTTCTCACACACACACTACTGAAACACTCTTATACACACTACTGAAACACTCTTATATACACTACTGAAACACTCTTATACACACTACTGAAACACTCTTATACACACTACTGAAACACTCTTATACACACTACTGAAACACTCTTATACACACTACTGAAACACTCTTATACACACTACTGAAACACTCTTATACACACTACTGAAACACTCTTATACACACTACTGAAACACTCTTATACACACTACTGAAACACTCTTATACACACTACTGAAACACTCTTATACACACTACTGAAACACTCTTATACACACTACTGAAACACTCTTATACACACTACTGAAACACTCTTATACACACTACTGAAACACTCTTATACACACTACTGAAACACTCTTATACACACTACTGAAACACTGTTATACACACTACTGAAACACTGTTATACACACTACTGAAACACTCTTATACACACTACTGAAACACTCTTATACACACTACTGAAACACTCTTATACACACTACTGAAACACTCTTATACACTCTACTGAAACACTCTTATACACACTACTGAAACACTCTTATACACACTACTGAAACACTCTTATACACTCTACTGAAACACTCTTATACACACTACTGAAACACTCTTATACACACTACTGAAACACTCTTATACACACTACTGAAACACTGTTATACACACTACTGAAACACTCTTATACACACTACTGAAACACTCTTATACACACTACTGAAACACTGTTATACACACTACTGAAACACTCTTATACACACTACTGAAACACTCTTATACACACTACTGAAACACTCTTATACACACTACTGAAACACTCTTATACACACTACTGAAACACTCTTATACACACTACTGAAACACTCTTATACACTCTACTGAAACACTCTTATACACACTACTGAAACACTCTTATACACACTACTGAAACACTCTTATACACTCTACTGAAACACTCTTATACACACTACTGAAACACTCTTATACACACTACTGAAATGCTCTCACATAAACAACTGACATGTGTTTCTCTCACACACACTACTGAAACACTCTTATACACACTACTGAAATGCTCTCACATAAACAACTGAAATGTTTTTCTCTCACACACACTACTGAAACACTCTTATACACACTACTGAAATGTTCTCACAAACAACTGTAATGTTTTTCTCGCACACACACTACTGAAACACTCTTATACACACTACTGAAATGCTCTCACATGAACAACTGAAATGTTTTTCGCTCACACACACTACTGAAACACTCTTATACACACTACTGAAACACTCTTATACACACTACTGAAACACTCTCACATAAACTACTGAAATGCTCTCACGTACACTACTGAAATGCTCTCACATACGCTACTGAAATGCTCTCACGTACACTACTGAAATGCTCTCACATACGCTACTGAAATGCTCTCACGTACACTACTGAAATGCTCTCACGTACACTACTGAAATGCTCTCACGTACACTACTGAAATGCTCTCACATAAACAACTAAAATGCTCTCATATTAAACAACTAAAATGTTTTTCTCTCTCTCACACACACACACACACACACACACACAGACACACACACACACACACACACACACACACACACACACACACGCACACACACACACGATCCGGCCAATCACTACCAGCAGCTGTGCCTCCCAGGGAGTTCTGACCTACCATTCTGACAGAACCACACAGGACAAGAAGGAAACAAAAGAAGGACAGAACCAGAGGTATATAAAAAAAAAAAAACAACAGTCAATCAAAATGCTGCAAACAGGTGACACAGGTTGGAGCCAGCATGAACAACACGTACACAACATGTCACTGCACAGGCACACACTCAGTGAGTCTGCAGGGAAACACAAACATGCACACCAGAAGGGTGGAAACTACTTTTAGAAATTGCATACATCTTTGAAATTACCCCAAGCCAAAGCCCGGGAAATGAAGTGCTGGGAAAGAAACTGGTCTACTTTACAAATGACTGCTTGTATGTTTTGGGCGATTATTAAACAACGTATAAATTAATTGTTTGGACCGTATCTCCGGGATGTTTTGTATCATGAGAGGAGAGCTGGGTAGAATAATGGATTCCATGTCCTTTGTTCATAAAAGAAGCAAACTTCATGAATGTTTTTTCTGAGCCATGACATGATGTTCTTTACACGTGTACGTACACTTTTGACCACCACTGTATCTGCGGCTTATATATGGAACATTTTTTATTTTGCTTGTAAAATGTAACAGGAATATAAAAGACCTACTTTCTCCAGGAGGGGCAGCCATGCTGTGACCAGATGGAGGTTCTTCAAGCAGAGCCATTCTCCGTTTCTGGAACATTCTCTGAGCGAGGCCAAGGCCACGTCCGCCTGTCCCTGACCCATGGAGATCTGAGCAGACGAGAGGAGGACACTCAAACAAAGACCATCATCCCAACAACGAGCGGCTCTACCTCGTGGTACTGGTTCCGACCCACGGTGTCCACGGCCAGCTCCGCCAGCTCCTGGGAGGGGTCGGCCCCGGGCGAGGTGATGATGAGCACGGGTTCCAGCTCCAGGGTCTCAGCGTGCAGACGCCGCAGGTTCAGAGGCGGAGGCGAGAGCTCGCTCATGCCTGAAGACAAAAGGAACACAAAATAAATCCGATTTATTTATTTAAAGAGATGTTTTATTAATTAAGACACGGGCCAAGTTGCCGGTACCAACATGTATTTTGGTACTTTTCAAAACAAAGGCGACCACAAAAAATTGCATTATTGGCTTTATGTTAACAACAAATGCATGATGTATTAAACATATTTTTTTTAAATTGCAATCAAATAATAATTTATGCATGAAATAGGATGTTGAACATACTAAGACAACTTGTCTTTTAGTAGTAAGTAAATAAACAAAGGCTCCTAATTTGTATTCAGTAACATATTGTGTCATTTATCAGTCTTTTATTTTGTCAAAATTATACATTTACTTGTTAATTTCCTGTTATTAACTGCTTATTTCCTGTTTTAACATGTTCTATCTACACCTTTGTACAAATGTAATAATCACGTCTGTACAAATGTAATAATCACTTATTCTTCTGTTTGTCATCGTGCCTTATTTTGACAATCTTGGTCATTTTCTGGGTGTAGTTATAGTTTCTTGTCTTGCGCTCTTATTTTGTGGTTTTTCACTTCCCGTTTTCCCCCTTTTCCTGCAGCAACTTCACCCCTGCCTTCGAGCACTTTCCCCCTTCACCTGTTTTTTTGTGTTTGCAATTAGCATTACTTTGTGGACGCCGTCTGCTCCTCATTACTTGTAAGTCAGGGGTGTCCAAAGTGGAATGAGGTGAAATCTAACGAGAAAAAGTTGCAATGTTGACACAAAAGCTGCCATGCAGGATGTTTTTTTTTTCTTTTGTCTTTCTTCATTTTTCTTTTTTTGCCATTGCTCAAAAAATAATAATAATGACAAAAAATCCATGTTGTAATGAATTATTTTCAGGGCTCCAATTACTTCAAATATTTCACTTTAAAATGTTTTATGTGGTAAATATTGCATATATTGTGTAGTAGCCATATAAAAACATCAAAGTTTTCTTTGACAAAAGCGCATAAAACAAACAAAAATAATAGTCCCAGCACAAAATGGACGGACATATCTGAAGTTGATCTCGTAACTTAAGTGTTGAAAGTAAAAGAAAAACCTAATAAAAATGTATCACTTTATGAGTGGGGCACCTTTTGGATCCCAAATATATTTAGTTTATTTATCTTTTCACTGTGATTACTCAAAAATATTAAATAATTAAAATCAATGGTGTCCTGGATTATTGATCTTTTAGCGCTCTAATTACTAAATACTGCATATTTCAGTTTTACTATAAAAATAAAAAAAACTAAGTTGTTTTTGACAGAAAAGCCATAAAACATTTTTTTTAAAATTTGTATTACTTTATATCAACTTGTAGTTGATATAGAGATTTACTGTAAGCGTTAAATAATTTAAAAAATAATAATAATTAGGGATGTCCGATAATGGCTTTTTGCCGATATCCGATATTCCGATATTGTCCAACTCTTTAATTACCGATACCAACCGATACCGATATATACAGTCGTGGAATTAACACATTATTATGCCTAATTTGGACAACCAGGTATGGTGAAGATAAAGTTGTTGTTTTTTTTAAATAAAATAAAATAAGATAAATAAATTAAAAACATTTTCTTGAATACAAAAGAAAGTACAACAATATAAAAACAGTTACATAGAAACTAGTAATGAATGAAAATGACTAAAATTAACTGTTAAAGGTTAGTACTATTAGTGGAGCAGCAGCACGCACAATCATGTGTGCTTACGGACTGTATCCCTTGCAGACTGTATTGATATATATTGATATATAATGTAGGAAGCAGAATATTAATAACAGAAATAAACAACCCTTTTGTGTGAATGAGTGTAAATGGGGGAGGGAGGTTTTTTGGGTTGGTGCACTAATTGTAAGTGTATCTTGTGTTTTTTATGTTGATTTAATTAAAAAAAACAAAAAAAAACGATACCGATAATAAAAAAAACGATACCGATAATTTACGATATTACATTTTAAAGCATTTATCGGCCATCGCTAATAATAATCTGACTTATTTTTAACATTTTAATGACTGAGACCCTTTATGGTCCCCGGGACCCCTAAAGGTAAAATAAATTTAAAAAATGCATATATTTTGTTATGGTTTGAAAATGAAAAATATCAAAATGGCCCCCGCATGCTTGAATTTTTCCGTGTGCGGCCCTCAGTGGAAAAAGTTTGGACACCCCTGTTGTAAGAGTTTTTGCTGTGTTCCAGCATCTTGTTTTGTTTCCCTCCTAGCACCCTTTTGTGTGAATGAGTGTAAATGGGGGAGGGAGTTTTTTTTGGGTTGGTGCACTAATTGTAAGTGTATCTTGTGTTTTTTATGTTGATTTAATAAAAAAATTAAAAAAAAAAAACACCAAAAAAAACGATACTGATAATAAAAAAAACGATACCGATAATTTCCGATACTACATTTTAAAGCATTTATCGGCCGATAATATCGGCTAATAATTATCTGACTTATTTTTTAACATTTTAATGACTGAGACCCTTTATGGTCCCCGGGACCCCTAAAGGTAAAATACATTTAAAAAATGCATATATTTTGTTATGGTTTGAAAATGAAAAATATCAAAATGGCCCCCGCATGCTTGAATTTTTCCGTGTGCGGCCCTCAGTGGAAAAAGTTTGGACACCCCTGTTGTAAGAGTTTTTTGCTGTGTTCCAGCATCTTGTTTTGTTTCCCTCCTAGCACCCTTTTGTGTGAATGAGTGTAAATGGGGGAGGGAGTTTTTTTTGGGTTGGTGCACTAATTGTAAGTGTATCTTGTGTTTTTTATGTTGATTTAATAAAAAATTTTAAAAAAAAACACAAAAAAACGATACTGATAATAAAAAAACCGATACCGATAATTTCCGATATTACATTGTAAAGCATTTATCGGCCGATAATATCGGCAGGCCGATATTATCGGACATTTCTAATAATAATCTGACTTATTTTTAACATTTTAATGACTGAGACCCTTTATGGTCCCCGGGACCCCCTAAAGGTAAAATAAATAAAACATACATATATTTTGTTATGGTTTGAAAATGAAAAATATCAAAATGGCCCCCGCATGCTTGAATTTTTCCGTGTGCGGCCCTCAGTGGAAAAAGTTTGGACACCCCTGTTGTAAGAGTTTTTGCTGTGTTCCAGCATCTTGTTTTGTTTCCCTCCTAGCACCCTTTTGTGTGAATGAGTGTAAATGGGGGAGGGAGTTTTTTTTGGGTTGGTGCACTAATTGTAAGTGTATCTTGTATTTTTTATGTTGATTTAATAAAAAAAAAATTAAAAAAAACACACAAAAAAATGATACTGATAATAAAAAAACCGATACCGATAATTTCCGATGTTACATTTTAAAGCATTTATCGGCTGATATTATCGGACATCTCTAATAATAATCTGACTTATTTTTAACATTTTAATGACTGAGACCCTTTATGGTCCCCGGGACCCCTAAAGGTAAAATAAATTTAAAAAATGCATATATTTTGTTATGGTTTGAAAATGAAACATATCAAAATGGCCCCCGCATGCTTGAATTTTTCCGTGTGCGGCCCTCAGTGGAAAAAGTTTGGACACCCCTGTTGTAAGAGTTTTTGCTGTGTTCCAGCATTTTGTTTTGTTTCCCTCCTAGCACCCTTTTGTGTGAATGAGTGTAAATGGGGGAGGGAGTTTTTTTTGGGTTGGTGCACTAATTGTAAGTGTATCTTGTGTTTTTATGTTGATTTAATAAAAAAAAAAAAAAAAAAAAAAACCACACAAAAAAACGATACTGATAATAAAAAAACGATACCGATAATTTCCGATATTACATTTTAAAGCATTTATCGGCTGATATTATCGGACATCTCTAATAATAATCTGACTTATTTTTAACATTTTAATGACTGAGACTCTTTATGGTCCCCGGGACCCCTAAAGGTAAAATAAATGTAAAAAATGCATATATTTTGTTATGGTTTGAAAATGAAAAATATCAAAATGGCCCCCGCATGCTTGAATTTTTCCGTGTGCGGCCCTCAGTGGAAAAAGTTTGGACACCCCTGTTGTAAGAGTTTTTGCTGTGTTCCAGCATTTTGTTTCGTTTCCCTCCTAGTCTGTCCGTTCAAAGTGCTTCCTTTTTGTTTTGTTTGTTTACTCAATAAATACCCTTCTTTTTACTGCACGCTGCCAACCCTCCGTCGTCTCACGCGACTGCTTTACATAAGTAACTGTATTAAATCCACTGTGTTGTATGTAAATGTGGGACGTGTTCACACAAGTAGGCTGAGGATAGAAGCGTGTTGGATGAGGGGGAAACAAGTGCTTGAGGCAAATGTAAATAAGAAGCCTTGATAAATGTGGTAATGGATCATCAGCTGGAAGACAAGGAGGGTGGTCTACCTTCAAAAGTCTTGCCGTGATTATGGAGAAGCGGTGAAACGGTCTGATAAGAGATGGTGAGGGAGATTAGGAGGAGACTCGCTAGGCAAGGCGGCGAGCAGACAAGTCAACCTTGTGGCACAAGAACACCTTGTCAGACCCCCCCCCCCCCCCCCCACCCCCCCCGGCTTGTTGTCATTCAGTGTGTGTGTGTGTGTGTGTGTGTGTGTGTGTGTGTGTGTGTGTGTGTTTTCCCACGGAACATACGGCTCTAATCCTGCTGTAATGCATTGAATCACAAATCAGATGCGAGCGACTAGTAGCACACAAGCTATTAGATATTCATCTGTGAGTTCATTGATGCAAGTATTAGCCAAACACAAACACACACACACACACACACACACACACACACACACACACACACACACACACACACACACACACACACACACACACAATCTGTTGTTTAGTTCCTGTACAGTAGACAGCATAAACATGTGTTATATACACTACATCACACCATGCTCCTCATTACATGGAAGAGTTTTTGCTGTGTTCCAGCGTTTTGTTTTGTTTCCCTCACAGTCTGTTCGTTCTGAGCACTTTCTTCTTTTGTTTTGTTTGTTTATTCAATAAATACCCTCTAATTGTGAGAGCCCTCAGAGTTGGACTCCATGTGAAAGGCAAAAGTCAGTCCCCTCTGGCTTTTTTTGGGGATTGTCAAATCAGCTTTTTCGGAACGTTGCGGCAAAAGTTAACCTCAACAAGCACAGGATTGCAACAAAAATGGTCAAACATGGACGGTAGTGTAGTTTGACTCTTTTTCTAGCACGCAGACTTAAAAGTACCGCAAATAATCACTTCTTCTTCTGTTTGTCACACCACGCCATGCCTTATTTTGAGGTTCTTGGTCATTTTCTGGGCAAAGTTTTAGTTTCTGCGCTCTTATTTTGTGGGGTTTCACTTCCTGTTTTTTCCTTTCCTGCAGCAGCTTCACGCCTTTACCCCCTCACCTGTTTTCTGTTTGTAATTAGCACTCTTTAAGTTGAGCGTTTGTCGGGACATTATTCAACCCTTTGTGGACGCCGTCTGCTCCTCATTACTTGTAAGTGTTTTTGCCGTGTTCCAGCATTTTGTTTTGTTTCCCTCATAGTCTGTCCGTTAACAGCACTTCCTTTTCTGTTTTGTTTATTTAATCAATAAATACCCATGACAGAAACACCACAAAAGGCTTTTTTATTGTCCGCTGTCTGCTCTATCGTCCACAAGTCTGAGACATTCTCCATGTGTGTTTTACACTCGAAAAGTGTTTGTCCCTTTTAAACATTCATGTATGTTCTAGCGCAACATTTTGTGGGTGTATGAGAGACATATATATATATATATATATATATATATATATATATATATATATATATATATATATATATATATATATATATATATATATATATATATATATATATATATATATATATATATATATATATATATATATATATATATATATATATATATATATACAGTGGGGCAAAAACATATTTAGTCAGCCACCCATTGACAATCAATGGGTGGCTGACTAAATACTTTTTTGCCCCACTGTATATATATATATATATATATATATATATATATATATATATATATATATATATATATATATATATATATATATATATATATATATATATATACACACAGTATGTCTATATATGTATATATGTGTATATGTACGTATAGATATGCGTGTGTATATATGTATATAAAGTATATGTATGTATATACAGTATATATATATATATATATATAGACAAGCGGTAGAAAATGGATGGATGGATATATATATATATATATATATGTGTATATATGTCTATAAATGTGTATATATATGTGTGTATATGTATGTATATACATATGTGCGTGTGTGTATATACAGAATGTGTATATATGTATATGTATGTGTGTATATATATGTGCATCAGTATATGTATATATTTGTGTATATATATATATGTACATATATATATATATATATATATATATATATATATATATATATATATATATATATATATATATATATATACAGTATATATATATATATATATATATATATATATATATATATATATATATATATATATACAGTATATATATATATATATATATATATATATATATATATATATATATATATATATATATATATATATATATAAAAAGCCTGAGGTTAGGCATTTGGACGCCGAGATGAGCGGTCGCACCCTCTTTCGCTCCCGATCGGGAATCCAAACAACTGCTCGGATTATCCCACACTTCCTCCTTTTTCTACTGTGGATTACGGATTTATATTTTAAACCTCCTCGGATACTCTACCCTCTTGAAAATGAGAGTCGAGAACGCGAAATGGACATACACAGTGACTTTTATCTCCACGACAATATATCGGCGAAGCACCTTGGCTTCGGAGCTAACGTGTTAGCATCGTGCTTGTCTGCACATCGAGGCAGAAGAAACATGCCCCTGACTGGAAGGATAGACAGAAAGTCAATAATACTACTATTACTTCTACTATCAGGAGACACTGAACTCAACCCTGGACCTGCAACAACACGGTTAATGTTGTCCCGACTGGCGAAGACTAGCAATGCTACTGCTAGCGTCGCCATCGAAGCTAACTCGGCTACCGGCTCGTCTCAGCTCAAGCTCACCTGTGCTCCTGCGGTCGGCGGCTCGGCGGAGGACTTCGCCCCGTTCATCGACACGGTCGGAGGCTCGGCGGCGGCGGTGGAGGACGACCCAGTCATCAGAGAAGGCAGCGACTCAGCGGCGGTGAACGACGCGGCGGCTGCGGTGGACGGCGACCCAGACATCGGTGATTGCGGGGAACTGCACGAGATGGCGGGGGTCCACGCGACCTCTCCCCGGTCCCGGACGGCCGAGGACGCGCCATACACAGGATTTAGAGGCGCCTTTACACAAACATTTTCGTTATTCTCTTTCTCTTTGTCTTCAAAAAAGCCCGCCAAAAGGAAACCCAACCCATCCCCCAGCAACCCTACCTGGCCTCCTCCTCCCTCTCCCTCCCCTCCCCCCTTCTCTCCCTCCCCCTTCACCTGGAGGACGATCAATATGCCTCTCTCTCCTCTCTCTCCTTGCTCTTCAACTGCAACAGCAATAATAACCAACAATTTTTCTGGTCAGTACCACAACACAGCGGACTCTGATGCTCTTTTTGGTTCCAGTGGACTACACATCATCCACCTTAATGTGAACAGCCTCTCTGGAGCCAAACTCGACCAAATCAGAGAAATGTTCCTCAACACGAAGGTAAAAATCTTGTGTTTCTCTGAAACCAAATTTGATCAAAGTATTTCTGACTCAGAGATAGAAATACAAAACTTTTCGGTTATCAGAAAGGATAGGAATAAACACGGTGGGGGCGTTTGTATGTATATTCACCAGGATATTAAATACATAGCTCGCACTGATCTTAACCACAATAACCTGGAATCTGTGTGGGCGGAAATCAAATTTAAAAATGCTAAGCCGGTACTAATAGGGACTGTTTATAGACCCCCTAATCAGAGTGATTTCTATGGGGCTTTGGAAGAATGCTTGGTGGGGACAGACAACATGGAGAAAATTATAACTGGGGATCTGAACACAGATATTCAACGCAAAGATGCGCCTGTCTTCAGATCCTTCAGCAAGTTTTGTAATCTGCACGGTCTTTCCCAGCTAATAGCGCTACCCACAAGGGTGTGTGATTCCACCCAATCAACCATAGATCTCATTCTCACTTCAGACCTGCCTAAAATAAAAAATAGTGGGGTCATGATCTGTGGTCTTAGCGACCACTATCTAACCTTCTGCACCCGTAAAATAGCTAAACCTAAAGCCAATGGCCACATAACAGCCCAATCCAGATCCCTCAAAAAATACTCCAATGACAATTTCAATTTAAAATTAGATGAGTGGGACTGGTCCCCTGTGCTCGCGAGCAACCTGGTCGATGTCGCTTGGGATCGCTTCAAAACGGCGTTCCTAAAGATACTAAATGACATGGCTCCCTTGAAAACAGTCAGGATCAAAGCCCGCTCGGAACCATGGATGAATCCGGACCTATTAGCTGCCATAAAAGACAGAGACAGGAAATACTCTGAATACCAAAAATGTAAAACAGAAGTAGATAAACAACCCAATAATATCAACCTCAAATTACTCCTTTCAACTCTCAAAAAGCAATGCAATAAATTAAGAAATAAGTCAACCAACCTGACTAAATCCTTAAAAAAAAATTACATTAACGACAAAATAGAGGAAAACACAAATAAGCCACGTGAGCTCTGGAAAATTCTCAACAACCAGCTTCCTGGTTGCAGCCAGAAACTTAAAACAAGACTCACCAACATCAGCATCAAGGAGGGTGACTCCCTCATTACAGACAAAATGGAGGTAGCTAGCAGACTTAACATCTTTTTCACCAGCATAGCTGCAACTCTTGTCAACAAGCTGTCCCACCACTCTGGTCGCTTTGGTGTAGAACACATTAAAGCCTTCTACAGAAAGCTAGGAGTATCCAACAATGATTTCAAATTAGAAATGGTCACAGCTGATGAGGTGTTTAAAAAATTGAGCGCGCTCCACCCTAACAAGGCCACCGGCCTTGATAATATTCCCTCCAGATTCCTCAGGGACTCTGCCTCCATCATTGCCCCGATCATCACGCACATAATAAACCTATCAATTACACAAGGCCAAGTACCAAAAGATTTTAAGATAGCAAGAGTAACTCCCCTCTTTAAAAAAGGAAGCAAATTGGAACCTGGCAACTACCGACCTGTTTCTATTCTCAGCTCCATTTCGAAAGTAATGGAGAAAATAGTTTATGAACAGGTCGATAGTTACCTTGCCACTAATAAACTCATGTACAAATTCCAATCCGGCTTCAGAACTAACCACTCCACTGACACATGCCTTCTCTATCTGACCGACCACATCAAACATGAGGTGGACGCGGGCAAATACTGCGGCATGGTCATGCTGGACCTTCAGAAGGCCTTTGACACCGTTAACCACGCTATACTGTTGGATAAGCTCAGAGCAATCGGATTTAACAAAACCTCTTGGAGCTGGATGCAGTCTTACTTGGAGGGGAGGGAGCAGGTGGTAGAGGTGAACGGCACCGTGTCCCCCCCCCTCTCGGTGAGCTGTGGAGTCCCCCAAGGCAGTATATTGGGACCTTTACTGTTCCTAATATACATAAACGACATGTCATCGGCATGTGACTGTGAATTGTTTTTGTTTGCGGATGACTCTGCCCTGCTGGTATCCGGCAAGGACAAGTCACAGGTGGAGAAAATCCTCAGTGCTGAGCTCTGTAGAACTTGCACCTGGCTCGCTGACAACAAGCTATCCATACACTTGGGTAAAACAGAATCCATCCTGTTTGGGTCCCACATCAAACTTAAGAGAGTCAATCACTTCACCATAAAAGTAGGTGACAGTGTCATCACCAGGAAAGATGAGGTCACCTACCTAGGTTCCATTCTAGAGGCTAACCTTTCCTGTGATAAAATGGCAACCAAGGTAATCAAAAAGGTTAACCAACGAACGAGATTTCTCTACAGAATTTCCTCTCTGGTCAACAAAAGCACCATGAGGATTCTGGCGGGAACTCTCGTTCAACCCTTTTTCGATTACGCATGCACCTCCTGGTACCCTAGCACCTCCAAAACCCTCAAATCTAAACTCCAAACATCTCAGAACAAGCTAGTCAGGTTACTTCTAGACCTCCACCCCAGATCCCACCTCACTCCTACCCACTTCTCTAAAGTGGGCTGGCTCAAGGTGGAGGACAGAGTTAAACAACTTGCACTGAGCCTAGTCTATAAAATCCGCTACACCTCCCTGATACCGAAGTACATGTCAAACTACTTCCTTAACGTAAATGACCGCCATAACCACAACACCAGGGGGTGCTCCACTAACCACGTTAAACCCAGATTCCGAACTAACAAAGGTCTTAACTCATTCTCTTTCTATGCCACATCAATGTGGAATGCGCTCCCAACAGGTATAAAAGGAAGGGCATCTCTATCCTCCTTCAAAACCGCTATAAAAGTTCACCTCCAGGCAGCTACAACCCTAAACTAACACCCTCCCCGGATTGCTAATAATCAAATGTAAACAATCAAATGCAGATTATTTTTCTTATGCCTTCTGATCTCTCTCTCTCTCTCTCTCTATGTCCACTACTTGATGT
>NC_084743.1:974494-991994 GCF_033978785.1 Entelurus aequoreus
GTTGCGGAAGAGTATGGAGTTCTTTGCGTGGATGATGATGTTTCTTTCGTTGCCTGTGATTGAGTCGTAGTCCGAGGCAAAGTCTAGTGCTTTGGTCAGTAGGTCTTGCGTGATGGAAGGGTAAAATTCTTCGACATCGAAGGAGATGAAGTTGTGCTGTTGTTTGTCTTGGATGTTGCTGAACCATTTGATTACTGCTGCTGTAGACAAACACTTCCCCAAAGGCAACACCCTAAGAAAAGTATTCAACAAGAACAACATTAAATTGAGCTACAGCTGCATGAACAACATGCGGCAAATCATTTCAAACCACAATAAAGCAATTGAAAAGGAGCCGCCCACCACCAGGCAGAACGACTCCAAAACCGACAAAAGCTGTAACTGCCGCAAGAAACCTGATTGCCCTCTCAACGGGGGGTGCTTACAATCATCAGTTGTTTACCAAGCAAAGGTAATACGCAAGGACATTAACACATCCGACACATACGTAGGATTAACTGAGGGAGAATTCAAAACCAGATGGAACAATCACAAGGCTTCTTTCAGATGCAAAAGACTCCGGAACACTACAGAACTCAGCAAACACATTTGGAATCTCAAAGACAATAATGTTGAATACTCAATAACATGGCAAATTCTTGCATCCAGCACACCTTACAACAGTGGTAACAAAAGATGCAACCTATGCTTAAAAGAGAAACTGTTTATCATATACCGTCCAGAGTTGTCATCCCTCAACAAGCGCAGCGAAATTGTATCAGCATGCCGTCACAGAAGGAAACACCTCCTAGGTAACACATGAGTCAATCACCACGCCCCCACGCCTGCCTGTACCCACCCGCTCTGTGCCCTATATAAACCATGGTATGTGAATGCTTCCATTAAAATCTCCTGAGGATTGAGGTAACCCCTCATGAAACAGGCCTGTAGAGATGAAATAGTCTTGTGATTTTTTCCCACACATACATATTACGCTCTACCACGGTATCGAGCACTATTTTTTGGATAATCTAATTAAGACATATATATATATATATATATATATATATATATATATATATATATATATATATATATATATATATATATATATATATATATATATATATATATATATATATATATATATATACACACATACATACACATATACTTATACATATATTTATACATATATATATATATATATATATATATACATATACAAATGACCCCGAGAGGACAAGCGGTAGAAATGAATGGATGGATGGATGGATGGATGGATGGATGGATGGATATATACACATGGATATATGCTTCCTCTTCGGATCTCGGGTCAAGACAATATCTTTCTGTTGATTACAATACATGAAAGAAACAGAACACCTTCATGTTGCTTCCCATCCTACACAGTGGAGTTTTCCAAGCCTTTTGTTTGGTAGGATCAAAGACAGCTTTTGTCCTCTCGCCGGGACTCCCCTCCAGGCGACCTTTTGTTTGAACTGTTTTACGACCTTTTCTTTGAACTGTTCTGTAACCAAAGGCGATGGCTGTTTACGACCCCCCTCCCTTAGAAACAGCCGTTGCCATGTAATCAGGGAAAGTCCAAATAAAAGAGGAGGCGTACAATCTTTCGCCAGGAGCGTGGGGCGACACTGTGCAAGGGTACAGTGTCTACACGTTTCTCCTCATTGAGCCAAATTTAATTCTGTCTCTGTTTAATTCCTTGCTTCTTGTCTTGTTTAATAGATGTCATCAGTGTTTGAACCTGACACACATAACATGCTAATTGATTGTATTGATGTATATATATATATATATATATATAAGGATTTCCCTGGTTTAATTCGTGCTAACATAAATGCTAATTAAAATGCATTTTTGCACATCTTAAATTCCACAAATTACATTTAGTACCGATAAATATCAAAAAAGGGTATCGTCCTGATAAAACCTTAACAATATACATCCTTAAATGTCAATATCATATTTTGTTTTATGTTTTAGTGTCCCCAATGGATCGTCAAGATGGATCCAATTGATCCTGTTCAGGGTGGACCTGTGGGCAAGACCCGGGGCCACACCCTGGACAGGGCGAGCCAGGGAGAAGGCGATATTTAAAACACTCACCCAAGGCCTGCGAGGCGAAGGCTGTCATGGCGCTCTGAAGTCGATCCGGTCTGACCGCCTGGACCAGCAGCAGCTGAAAGGGACAACATGGTAGGAAAGTGGTCAACAATGCATCAGTTGTAATATTTCAATACAGGTTTAGATGGAGTGATATCGCGATACAAAGTTTGTCAATTGGATGTTTTTATTCATCGCATTCTCAGGGCATTCAATGGGTGGCAACTGGTAGGCATGGCTACCATTGAATACCACCATTTTGTCACCCATAGCATTTACTTATATGACCCAATCCAAACAACCTTCCCTAGTCATGCCCCCCAGAAAAATGCAACCGACACAAAGTCAACAGACATGATCACACGTAACACAACTTGCTCACTGAACTTTGCGGATGTTATAAAAATGTGTCTACTCACTATAAAATATTCTAACTTACACTTATTTAAATCCATCGCAATGCATGATGGGAAAAACGTGACACACTCTTCTCCGCCTGCGATGAGGTGGCGACTTGTCCGGGGTGTACGCCGCCTACCGCCCGAATGCAGCCGAGATAAGCACCCCCCCGCCACCCCGAAAGGGACAAGCGGTAGAAAATGGATGGATGGACATACTCTCCGCACATTTCTGATTGATTACACAACTTTAATGAGGTCGTCACGGAAGTAAACTTTCATATACACATATTAAACAATTATATTAATTATATATATTAATATAACATGTACACATCTATATATTAATAATTTATATATATATATATATATATATATATATATATATATATATATATATATATATATATATATATAAATATATATATATATATATATATATATATATATATATATATATATATATATGTATATATCTATAGATGTATATATATATATATATATATATATATATATATATATATATATATATATATATATATATATATATATGTATATCTATAGATATATATTTATATATATATAAAGCCTTGCTTTACTTACATTGGAGGATTTTTCGAGTCAATTTCTTTGTTGGCATTGAAAATTGCAACATTACCTAGAGCCGGGGGTATATATATATATATATATATATATATATATATATATATATATATATATATATATATATATATATATATATATATATATATATATGTATATCTATAGATATATATTTATATATATATCTATAGATATATATATATATATATATATATATATATATATATATATATATATATATATATATATATATATATATATATATATATATATATATGTATGTGTGGGAAAAAATCACAAGACTATTTCATCTCTACAGGCCTGTTTCATGAGGGATTTCCTCAATCCTCAGGAGATTTTAATGGAAGCATTCACATACCATGGTTTATATAGGGCACAGAGTGGGTGGGTACAGGCAGGCGTGGGGGCGTGGTGATTGACTCATGTGTTACCTAGGAGGTGTTTCCTTCTGTGACGGCATGCTGATACAATTTCGCTGCGCTTGTTGAGGGATGACAACTCTGGGCGGTATATGATAAACAGTTTCTCTTTTAAGCATAGGTTGCATCTTTTGTTACCACTGTTGTAAGGTGTGCTGGATGCAAGAATTTGCCATGTTATTGAGTATTCAACATTATTGTCTTTGAGATTCCAAATGTGTTTGCTGAGTTCTGTAGTGTTCCGCAGGCTTTTGCATCTGAAAGAAGCCTTGTGATTGTTCCATCTGGTTTTGAATTCTCCCTCAGTTAATCCTACGTATGTGTCGGATGTGTTAATGTCCTTGCGTATTACCTTTGCTTGGTAAACAACTGATGATTGTAAGCACCCCCCGTTGAGAGGGCAATCAGGTTTCTTGCGGCAGTTGCAGTTTTTGTCGGTTTTGGAGCCGTTCTGCCTGGTGGTGGGCGGCTCCTTTTCAATTGCTTTATTGTGGTTTGAAATTATTTGCTGCATGTTGTTCACGCAGCTGTAGCTCAATTTAATGTTGTTCTTGTTGAATACTTTTCTTAGGGTGTTGCCTTTGGGGAAGTGTTTGTCGATCAGGGTGAGGAATTTGTGGCCAATATTAGTTGAGACGTTTTTGCTGTATGGGGGGTTGTACCAGATAATGTTGTTTCGTTTTCTGCTCCTTTTTGGTTGGTTTCCTGGCGTGGGTTCGTAGGTGAGGGTGAAGTTGTATCCGCATTCATCAAGTGCTTTTTGGTACGGGGGGGTTGCTTTGTCGAATTCAGCTTTGCTAGATGACAGCATCGATAGTCTTTTATTAATTCCGGTAGGTATTCTTTTCGTGGTGGTGGGTGGGTGGTTGCTGTCATGGTGCACGTATTGGAGTGTTGTGTTGGGTTTCGTGAATGGTTGGTAGCTGTTATTCCTCAGGTTGAAAGTGACGTCGAGGAAGTTGACGGTTTGCTTGTTGGCTTCAATTGTGATCCGTAGACCGTTCTCTTTGAAGATTTGGCATATACGCTTCTTGGTATTCTCGCTGCTCCTTGGCGAGGCGCGACACACTGCCAGTCCGTCATCACGGTAAATACCAAGGTTCAGGTTGAGGCTAGCGAGCTGGGAGAGGAGGAAACTCCCAACAAGTTCGCACGTTTCTGCTCCGTCGAAACTCCCCATAGTGACGTCGAATGTTGAATTGTTCTTTTTTTGCCATGGTGTACCGTTGCGGAAGAGTATGGATTTCTTTGCGTGGATGATGATGTTTCTTTCGTTGCCTGTGATTGAGTCGTAGTCCGAGGCAAAGTCTAGTGCTTTGGTCAGTAGGTCTTGCGTGATGGAAGGGTAAAATTCTTCGACATCGAAGGAGATGAAGTTGTGCTGTTGTTTGTCTTGGATGTTGCTGAACCATTTGATTACTGCTGCTGTATTTCTCCATTGGTTGAGTGGTGTTTTGTCTGTAATTTTTGTGTTGATTCTGTCCAGGATTGTTTTGCTGATTTTTCCTATTTCGGATTTAGTTGGGTTTATTAGTCGGCATGATGGGTTATTTGCGAAGTTGGGTTTGTGGTCCTTCAATGTGATGAAGGCTTCCTTGTTGGCTGTAGCGTCCACCCTGTCCTCGATGTCCAGTTCAGCCGCGATCCGTTTGTTTTCCAGGTGGATGTTCTGTAAAGTGTTGGGTTGTGCTTTTTTGTATGATTTGGTGATGCTTCTGTCCAGTAAAGTGTTATGTTCTTGTATGTTCATTCTGTAGAAATTTGTGGTTTTGTCGGCAGATATGATGAGGTTGCTTACTTTCTTGATGCGCTCCGTGTCATTTTTCAGCTTGGTGAGGAGTGGGTTGCGAACTGGCTTGAATTTGACTGATTGTATCATTTTGAGCATGTCGTTCTCAAAATCCTTTAGTTCCTCAACTGTGGGTGGGTTCTTGGTGGATTTAAATCCGTAAGTTTTCTTTTGTGTTCCTTTTGTTTCCGGGTGGAGGAAAAAGTGTGCTTTCCACCGCATCCTTCTCAGGAAGTGTTCCGTCTTCTCTATGAGCCTTAGCTTGTAGTCATTCTGCGCGGGTATGGGAATGTTCTTCGTGGAGTAGTCGATGTTGAATTTTTCCATTTCTGATCGTCGTACAGTGCTCAACAAAAGTGAATTTGGAGCGGAATATACAGAATACAGAATGAACATACAAGAACATAACACTTTACTGGACAGAAGCATCACCAAATCATACAAAAAAGCACAACCCAACACTTTACAGAACATCCACCTGGAAAACAAACGGATCGCGGCTGAACTGGACATCGAGGACAGGGTGGACGCTACAGCCAACAAGGAAGCCTTCATCACATTGAAGGACCACAAACCCAACTTCGCAAATAACCCATCATGCCGACTAATAAACCCAACTAAATCCGAAATAGGAAAAATCAGCAAAACAATCCTGGACAGAATCAACACAAAAATTACAGACAAAACACCACTCAACCAATGGAGAAATACAGCAGCAGTAATCAAATGGTTCAGCAACATCCAAGACAAACAACAGCACAACTTCATCTCCTTCGATGTCGAAGAATTTTACCCTTCCATCACGCAAGACCTACTGACCAAAGCACTAGACTTTGCCTCGGACTACGACTCAATCACAGGCAACGAAAGAAACATCATCATCCACGCAAAGAAATCCATACTCTTCCGCAACGGTACACCATGGCAAAAAAAGAACAATTCAACATTCGACGTCACTATGGGGAGTTTCGACGGAGCAGAAACGTGCGAACTTGTTGGGAGTTTCCTCCTCTCCCAGCTCGCTAGCCTCAACCTGAACCTTGGTATTTACCGTGATGACGGACTGGCAGTGTGTCGCGCCTCGCCAAGGAGCAGCGAGAATACCAAGAAGCGTATATGCCAAATCTTCAAAGAGAACGGTCTACGGATCACAATTGAAGCCAACAAGCAAACCGCCAACTTCCTCGACGTCACTTTCAACCTGAGGAATAACAGCTACCAACCATTCACGAAACCCAACACAACACTCCAATACGTGCACCATGACAGCAACCACCCACCCACCACCACGAAAAGAATACCTACCGGAATTAATAAAAGACTATCGATGCTGTCATCTAGCAAAGCTGAATTCGACAAAGCAACCCCCCCGTACCAAAAAGCACTTGATGAATGCGGATACAACTTCACCCTCACCTACGAACCCACGCCAGGAAACCAACCAAAAAGGAGCAGAAAACGAAACAACATTATCTGGTACAACCCCCCATACAGCAAAAACGTCTCAACTAATATTGGCCACAAATTCCTCACCCTGATCGACAAACACTTCCCCAAAGGCAACACCCTAAGAAAAGTATTCAACAAGAACAACATTAAATTGAGCTACAGCTGCGTGAACAACATGCAGCAAATAATTTCAAACCACAATAAAGCAATTGAAAAGGAGCCGCCCACCACCAGGCAGAACGGCTCCAAAACCGACAAAAACTGCAACTGCCGCAAGAAACCTGATTGCCCTCTCAACGGGGGGTGCTTACAATCATCAGTTGTTTACCAAGCAAAGGTAATACGCAAGGACATTAACACATCCGACACATACGTAGGATTAACTGAGGGAGAATTCAAAACCAGATGGAACAATCACAAGGCTTCTTTCAGATGCAAAAGCCTGCGGAACACTACAGAACTCAGCAAACACATTTGGAATCTCAAAGACAATAATGTTGAATACTCAATAACATGGCAAATTCTTGCATCCAGCACACCTTACAACAGTGGTAACAAAAGATGCAACCTATGCTTAAAAGAGAAACTGTTTATCATATACCGCCCAGAGTTGTCATCCCTCAACAAGCGCAGCGAAATTGTATCAGCATGCCGTCACAGAAGGAAACACCTCCTAGGTAACACATGAGTCAATCACCACGCCCCCACGCCTGCCTGTACCCACCCACTCTGTGCCCTATATAAACCATGGTATGTGAATGCTTCCATTAAAATCTCCTGAGGATTGAGGAAATCCCTCATGAAACAGGCCTGTAGAGATGAAATAGTCTTGTGATTTTTTCCCACACATACATATTACGCTCTACCACGGTATCGAGCACTATTTTTTGGATAATCTAATTAAGACATATATATATATATATATATATATATATATATATATATATATATATATATATATATATATATATATATACCCCCGGCTCTAGGTAATGTTGCAATTTTCAATGCCAACAAAGAAATTGACTCGAAAAATCCTCCAATGTAAGTAAAGCAAGGCTCCATTTTTTCCCCCAAAAATGTGCTAGCTCGATGCTAATATAGACTGGTTTTGCTCTTGATTAGCATTAGCGATTTTACATGGTGATTTTAACACCTCTAAAAATGTTGATCAAATCCACAACTAAGTTGCACGTTAAAATCAAACAGCTGATGCGTAAGTAGTCAATACTTACAGTACTAACCCTTTTAGGGCACAACAAAAAACACACCATAAACTGTACACTACTGCCATGTCATGTCTTATTTCTGATAATAAAACAAGATATAACAACTAGATTATAAACGGCTCATTTTCAAATGTTATAGCAAAAAAAATTGTGTTTTTATTATCAAAAACAATTAATTCGATTTCAATCGATTCCCTATTCCCCGTATCTGTTCAAATGTGAACAGTACGACTTAGGCGTTATCGGTTCATGCTCATAGACTTAGACCGGTCAGATCTAGTCTGATACAGACTAGAAATCCAAACCGAAAAGTCCAGTTGGGATCAACTGAATGCCCTGAAATGTATCGTAGTACAACATTTAAAAAATGTCTATCGTATCGTTTTGATATCATTTGCTATTGTTGATATCGTCATTTTCATGTCTGGGCTACAGCAACACTGTTACTTACTTTACTGCAGCATTTTTTTCTTTTTTGAATTAAATCATGAAACAATTAAATTGATAAATAATTAGATGATTAATGAATCAAACAATTAGTTAAATAAATATTAATTAAAAAAAGGAATAATTAAATGTACAAAATATGTATGGAATAATATAATCTAAAAAGTGAATTGCACATTTAATAATAAATAAATAAAATAATTAATGATATTGAAGTAGTTGTTTTAGATGTATTTATTTTAGGGCTGTCAAAAATAACGATAATTATAAACGCAGATTATGAATAATGAATCAAAAAATTAGTTAAATAAATATTGATTAAAAAAAGTTATAATTAAATGTACTAAATATCTATTAAATAATATAATATAACAAATTAATTGCACATTTAATAATAATTAAAAAATAATTAATGATATTTAAGTAGTTGTTTTAGATGTATTTATTTAAGGGCTGTCAAAAATAACGATAATTATAAACACACATTATGATTAATGAATCAAACAATTCATTAAATAAATATTGATTAAAAAAAGTAATAATTAAATGTATTAAATATGTATTAAATAATATAATATAAAAAATGTATTGCAAAGTTAATAATAAAAAAATAATAATTAATGATATTGAAGTAGTTGTTTTAGATGTATTTATTTTAGGGCTGTCAAAAATAACGATATTTATAAACGCAGATTATGATTAATGAATCAAACAATTAATTAAATAAATATTGATTAAAAAAAGTAATAATTAAATGTACTAAATATGTATTAAATAATATAATATAAAAAATGAATTGCACATTTAATAATAATTAAAAAAATAATTAATGATATTGAAGTAGTTGTTTTAGATGTATTTATTTTAGGGCTGTCAAAAATAACGATATTTATGAACGCAGATTATGATTAATGAATCAAACAATTAGTTGAATAAATATTGATTAAAAAAGTAATAATTAAATGTATTAAATATGTATTAAATAATATAATATAAAAAATGTATTGCACATTTAATAATAAAAAAATAATAATTAATGATATTGAAGTAGTTGTTTTAGATGTATTTATTTTAGGGCTGTCAAAAATAACGATATTTATAAACGCAGATTATGATTAATGAATCAAACAATTAATTAAATAAATATTGATTTTAAAAAGTAATAATTAAATGTACTAAATATGTATTAAATAATATAATATAAAAAATGAATTGCACATTTAATAATAATAAAAAAATAATTAATGATATTGAAGTTGTTGTAGTAGATGTATTTATTTTAGGGCTGTCAAATATAACGATAATTATAAACGCAGATTATGATTAATGAATCTAACAATTAGTTAAATACATATTAAAATAATACATTTAAAAAAGTAATAATTAAATGTACTAAATATGTATTAAATAATATAATATTAAAAATAAATTGCACATTTAATAATAATGAAAAAATTATTAATGATATTGAAGTAGTTATTTTATATGTATTTATTTTAGGGCTGTCAAAAATAACGATAATTATAAACGCAGATTATGATTAATGAATCTAACAATTAGTTAAATACATATTAAAATAATACATTTAAAAAAGTAATAATTAAATGTACTAAATATGTATTAAATAATATAATATTAAAAATAAATTGCACATTTAAAAATAATGAAAAAAGTATTAATGATATTGAAGTAGTTATTTTATATGTATTTATTTTAGGGCTGTCAAAAATAACAATAATTATAAACACAGATTATGATTAATGAATCAAAGAATTAGCTAAATACATATTAAAATAATACATTTAAAAAAGTAATAATTAAATGTACTAAATATGTATTAAATAATATAATATTAAAAATAAACTGCACCTTTAATAATAATGAAAAAATGATTAATGATATTGAAGTAGTTATTTTAGATGTATTTATTTTAGGGCTGTCAAAAATAACGATAATTATAAACACATATTATGATTAATGAATCAAACAATTAGTTAAATACATATCAAAATAATACATTTAAAAAAGTAATAATTAAATGTACTAAATATGTATTAAATAATATAATATTAAAAATAAATTGCACATTTAATAATAATGAAAAAATGATTAATGATATTGAAGTAGTTATTTTAGATGTATTTATTTTAGGGCTGTCAAAAATAACGATAATTATAAACGCAGATTATGATTAATGAATCTAACAATTAGTTAAATACATATTAAAATAATACATTTAAAAAAGTAATAATTAAATGTACTAAATATGTATTAAATAATATCATATTAAAAATAAATTGCACATTTAATAATAATGAAAAAATTATTAATGATATTGAAGTAGTTATTTTAGATGTATTTATTTTAGGGCTGTCAAAAATAACGATAATTATAAACGCAGATTATGATTAATGAATCTAACAATTAGTTAAATACATATTAAAATAATACATTTAAAAAAGCAATAATTAAATGTACTAAATATGTATTAAATAATATAATATTAAAAATAAATTGCACATTTAATAATAATGAAAAAATGATTAATGATATTGAAGTAGTTATTTTAGATGTATTTATTTTAGGGCTGTCAAAAATAACGATAATTATAAACGCAGATTATGATTAATGAATCTAACAATTAGTTAAATACATATTAAAATAATACATTTAAAAAAGTAATAATTAAATGTACTAAATATGTATTAAATAATATCATATTAAAAATAAATTGCACATTTAATAATAACGAAAACATTATTAATGATATTGAAGTAGTTATTTTAGATGCATTTATTTTAGGGCTGTCAAAAATAACGATAATTATAAACGCAGATTATGATTAATGAATCTAACAATTAGTTAAATACATATTAAAATAATACATTTAAAAAAGTAATAATTAAATGTACTAAATATGTATTAAATAATATAATATTAAAAATAAATTGCACCTTTAATAATAATGAAAAAATTATTAATGATATTGAAGTAGTTATTTTAGATGTATTTATTTTAGGGCTGTCAAAAATAACGATAATTATAAACGCAGATTATGATTAATGAATCTAACAATTAGTTAAATATATATTAAAATAATACATTTAAAAAAGCTATAATTAAATGTACTAAATATGTATTAAATAATATAATATTAAAAATAAATTGCACATTTAATAATAATGAAAAAATTATTAATGATATTGAAGTAGTTATTTTATATGTATTTATTTTAGGGCTGTCAAAAATAACGATAATTATAAACGCAGATTATGATTAATGAATCTAACAATTAGTTAAATACATATTAAAATAATACATTTAAAAAAGTAATAATTAAATGTACTAAATATGTATTAAATAATATAATATTAAAAATAAATTGCACATTTAATAATAATGAAAAAATTATTAATGATATTGAAGTAGTTATTTTATATGTATTTATTTTAGGGCTGTCAAAAATAACGATAATTATAAACGTGAATTAATCGCTTAATTTATTTTGACAGTTCACGCTCCTTTGCCTTAAACGTGCAGATGATTATACCTGAAAGGTGGCACAAGTTATTATACGTTCACTAATAAAGCCAATGCATACAAAGATGACACATTTCACTTTAGATCAAACTGGTGAAGAAATAAATAATGTGCAATCATGTAAAACGTATTAAAAATGTTCTTGGAGAATATTCTGACAGTCAAATTGTGTCCAAATGTTGGTGAAGTTCATTTGAAATATGCAAGTGAGTGGGATTAATTATGATTCATCAAATTTCTAAAGAATATAATTTCTGTATTAAAACTGAAATATATTCATTTGACAGCACTATTTTATTTTGAGTCTGGGCGAAGAAGATGGACGGATCATCCTTCAGCAAATATGAGTAATTACACACATAGTAGCAGAAGGCGTGTATGAATGTCTTATTTTGAAAGGAACCTCGCGTGTGACTGGCAGCTGACCTGCTGAAAGGCGGTCACTTTCCTGGCGACGGTGGATGGAACTTCCTGCTCGCAGTGAGAGCTGCGGGCGAAGGGCTGCCAAAGGTCTGAGTCGTCCAACGCCAGCGTCTGATAGAGGGCCGGGAACGTAGCCTGGGAGGGATGGACGGACGGCCGAGGAGTTAACAAGCGCTGAGGACGCGTTACGAGGTGAGTTCAAATCTTGAGACGGACAAAAGACATTCCAGTTGTACGACACAGAAGTAACTCAACATACCAACTCAACTGGTGCCTCTAATCAGCGTCGCCCAATGAAATAATAATAATAATAATAATAATAATAATGAATTGAAATCTATTTATTGTGTGCTTGGCCCACACAAAATAGCACCATTTTATAACATGTCACTTTTAAAAAGAGGTAGATAATAAATATGAAATGAAACACAACAAAGCTCGTTTATTAGACTTCATCTTCATTAGCCAAACTGCTTTGTGTTTTATATTGATGTCAAAAAGTAAACATGTTGTGGATTTGTTCATTTCGCAAATTTACTTTGAAAACCATTCATGTGACACCGCACTATTGTTCATGTTTTATTGTGTATAAGTACTTCCTGTACGACATATTTCTGCTCAAACTCTTAATGGATATGTCCCAATACAGCATCTACATGTATATGTACATGTACATGACTTTAAAAAATACTTCTCTCTGTTAAAATGTAAAAATAGAGATAAAGGCATCATGTAATGTGAAAAGGCTGACATTACATATATATATATATATATATATATATATATATATATATATATATATATATATATATATATATATATATATATATATATATATATATATACTGATGGGTCATGGCAGAAATGTTTATAAAACAATCTTGCTTTCCTTCATACTTCCTTTCAAACGAGCCGTTTGAAATTTGCTCCATTGTGACGTTATCTCCATTTGTAGTCAAGTTTTAGCCCAAGACCTTTGCACGAGTCTGCCATTCTAGTTGTAGTCAATAAGCTCCTTATTTCTCTCCATCCTCTTGTTGCGGGGCAGACTGGCTCGTACATGCACATGCATTCTCCGCCGTTGGCATTTCTAATACAAAGTAGCGTATAGTTCCAACTTATACAAGGCAAAAACTGATTTTCAAGGTAAAAACTGATTTTCAAGGTAAAAAATGATTTTCAAGGTAAAAAATAATTTTCAAGGCAAAAAATGATTTTCAAGGTAAAAAATTATTTTCAAGGTAAAAAATGATTTTCAAGGTAAAAAATAATTTTCAAGGCAAAAACTGATTTTCAAGGTAAATTATTTTCAAGGTAAAAAATTATTTTCGAGTTAAAAGTTGATTTTCAAGGCAAAAAATTATTTTAATGGTAAAAAAAATGTTTCAAGGTAAAAAATGATTTTCAAGGTAAAAAATGATTGAGTTAAAATTTGATTTTCAAGACAAAAAATTATTTTGAAGGTAAAAAATGATTTTCAATGTAAAAAATGATTTTCAAGTTAAAAGTTGATTTTCAAGGTAAAAAATGTTTTTCAAGTTAAAAGTTGATTTTCAAGGCAAAAAATGATTTTGAAGGTAAAAAAATGATTTTCAAGGCAAAAAATTATTTTCAAGGTAAAAAATGATTTTCAAGGCAAAAAATTATTTTCAAGGTAAAAAATTATTTTCTAGGTAAAAAAATATTTTCAAGTTAAAAGTTGATTTTCAAGGCAAAAAATGATTTTCAAGGTAAAAAATGATTTTCAAAGTAAAAAATGATTTTCAAGTTAAAATTTGATTTTCAAGGCAAAAAATGATTTTCAAGGCAAAAAAATAATTTTCAAGGTAAAAAATAATTTTCAAGGCAAAAACTGATTTTCAAAGTAAAAAATTATTTTGAAGGTAAAAAATTTTCAAGGCAAAAAATTATTTTCAAGGCAAAAACTGATTTTCAAGGTAAAAAAAAAATTTCAAGGTAAAAAATGATTTTCAAATTAAAAGTTGATTTTCAAGGCAAAAAATGATTTTCATGGTAAAAAAAAATTTTCAAGGTAAAAAATGATTTTCAAGGCAAAAAATGATTTTCAAGTTGAAATTTGATTTCCAAGGCAAAAAATGATTTTCAAGGCAAAAAATGATTTTCAAGTTGAAATTTGATTTTCAAGGCAAAAAATGATTTTCAAGGCAAAAAATTATTTTGAAGGTAAAAAATGATTTTCAAGGTAAAAAATGATTTTCAAGGCAAAAAACTATTTTCATGGTAAAAAATTATCTTCAAGGTAAAAAATTATTTTCAAGTTAAAATTAGATTTTCAAGGCAAAAAATTATTTTCAAGGCAAAAAAATATTTTCAAGGTAAAACATTATTTTCAAGGCAAACAGATTTTCAAGGTAAAAAATGATTTTCAAGTTAAAAGTTGATTTTCAAGGCAAAAAATGATTTTCAAGGTAAAAAATTATTTTCAAAGTAAAAAATGATTTTCAAGTTCAAATTTGATTTTCAAGGCAAAAAATGATTTTCAAGGTAAAAAATTATTTTCAAGGCAAAAAACTATTTTCAAGGTAAAAAAATATTTTCAAAGATTTTCAAGGTAAAAAATTATTTTCAAGGCAAAAAACTATTTTCAAGGTAAAAAAAATATTTTCAAGGTAAAAAAAATATTTTCAAGTTAAAATTAGATTTTCAAGGCAAAAAATTATTTTCAAGGCAAAAAAATATTTTCAAGGTAAAACATTATTTTCAAGGCAAACAGATTTTCAAGGTAAAAAATGATTTTCAAGTTAAAAGTTGATTTTCAAGGCAAAAAATGATTTTCAAGGTAAAAAATGATTTTCAAAGTAAAAAATGATTTTCAAGTTCAAATTTGATTTTCAAGGCAAAAAATGATTTTCAAGGTAAAAAATTATTTTCAAGGCAAAAAACTATTTTCAAGGTAAAAAAATATTTTCAAGGTAAAAAAAATATTTTCAAGTTAAAATTAGATTTTCAAGGCAAAAAATTATTTTCAAGGCAAAAAAATATTTTCAAGGTAAAACATTATTTTCAAGGCAAACAGATTTTCAAGGTAAAAAATGATTTTCAAGTTAAAAGTTGATTTTCAAGGCAAAAAATGATTTTCAAGGTAAAAAATGATTTTCAAAGTAAAAAATGATTTTCAAGTTAAAATATTTAAGACAAAAACTGATTTTCAAGGTAAAAAAAAATGTTCAAGGTAAAAAATGATTTTCAAATTAAAAGTTGATTTTCAAGGCAAAAAATTATTTTCATTGTAAAAAAAAAATTTTCAAGGTAAAAAATGATTTTCAAGTTGAAATTTGATTTTCAAGGCAAAAAATGATTTTGAAGGCAAAAAATGATTTTGAAGGTAAAAAATGATTTTCAATGTAAAAAATGATTTTCAAGATAAAAGTTGATTTTCAAGGCAAAAAATTATTTTGAAGGTAAAAAATAATTTTCAAGGCAAAAAATAATTTTCAAGGTAAAAAAATAATTTTCAAGTTAAAATTTGATTTTCAAGGCAAAAAAATATTTTCAAGGTAAAACATTATTTTCAAGGCAAACAGATTTTCAAGGTAAAAAATGATTTTCAAGTTAAAAGTTGATTTTCAAGTTAAAAGTTAATTTTCAGGCAAAAAATTATTTTCAAGGTAAAAAATGATTTTCAAGGTAAAAAATGATTTTCAAGTTAAAATTTGATTTTCAAGGTAAAAAATTATTTTCAAGGCAAACAATGATTTTCAAGGCAAAAAATGATTTTCAAGGTAAAAAATGATTTTTAAGGTAAAAAATGATTTTCAAGTTAAAATTTGATTTTCAAGGCAAAAAATGATTTTCAAGGTAAAAAATGTTTTTCAAGTTAAAAGTTGATTTTCAAGGCAAAAAATGATTTTGAAGGTAAAAAATGATTTTCAAGGCAAAAAATTATTTTCAAGGTAAAAAATGATTTTCAAGGCAAAAAATTATTTTCAAGGTAAAAAATTATTTTCTAGGTAAAAAAATATTTTCAAGTTAAAAGTTGATTTTCAAGGCAAAAAATGATTTTCAAGGTAAAAAATGATTTTCAAAGTAAAAAATGATTTTCAAGTTAAAATTTGATTTTCAAGGCAAAAAATGATTTTCAAGGCAAAAAATAATTTTCAAGGTAAAAAATAATTTTCAAGGCAAAAACTGATTTTCAAAGTAAAAAATTATTTTGAAGGTAAAAAATTTTCAAGGCAAAAAATTATTTTCAAGGCAAAAACTGATTTTCAAGGTAAAAAAAAAATTTCAAGGTAAAAAAGGATTTTCAAATTAAAAGTTGATTTTCAAGGCAAAAAATGATTTTCATGGTAAAAAAAAATTTTCAAGGTAAAAAATGATTTTCAAGGCAAAAAATGATTTTCAAGTTGAAATTTGATTTCCAAGGCAAAAAATGATTTTCAAGGCAAAAAATGATTTTCAAGTTGAAATTTGATTTTCAAGGCAAAAAATGATTTTCAAGGCAAAAAATTATTTTGAAGGTAAAAAATGATTTTCAAGGTAAAAAATGATTTTCAAGGCAAAAAACTATTTTCATGGTAAAAAATTATCTTCAAGGTAAAAAATTATTTTCAAGTTAAAATTAGATTTTCAAGGCAAAAAATTATTTTCAAGGCAAAAAAATATTTTCAAGGTAAAACATTATTTTCAAGGCAAACAGATTTTCAAGGTAAAAAATGATTTTCAAGTTAAAAGTTGATTTTCAAGGCAAAAAATGATTTTCAAGGTAAAAAATTATTTTCAAAGTAAAAAATGATTTTCAAGTTCAAATTTGATTTTCAAGGCAAAAAATGATTTTCAAGGTAAAAAATTATTTTCAAGGCAAAAAACTATTTTCAAGGTAAAAAAATATTTTCAAAGATTTTCAAGGTAAAAAATTATTTTCAAGGCAAAAAACTATTTTCAAGGTAAAAAAAATATTTTCAAGGTAAAAAAAATATTTTCAAGTTAAAATTAGATTTTCAAGGCAAAAAATTATTTTCAAGGCAAAAAAATATTTTCAAGGTAAAACATTATTTTCAAGGCAAACAGATTTTCAAGGTAAAAAATGATTTTCAAGTTAAAAGTTGATTTTCA
>NC_084743.1:996994-1004494 GCF_033978785.1 Entelurus aequoreus
TTTCACATTTAATTTTTTTTTCACAATTAAATTGGAATACAATAGATTCATGTGTTTTTCAATTATTGTAATTATCATAATGTAAATTAATTTAATTTAAAAGTGCATGTATATATTTATTTTTTAAATCATTTCACAATTAATTTTGCTTATTTCACAAATTATTTTTTTATTATTTCACATGTAAATTAGAATACATTAGATTCATATGTTACTCAATTCTTGTAATTATTATGATGTAAATGAATTGAATTTAAAAGTGCACATATATTTATTTTTCAATTATTTCACAATATTAATTTTTTTATTATTTCACAATAATTTGTTTTTCTTATTTCACAATATTTTTTTGTATCATTTCACAATTACATTGGAATAAAATAGATGAATGTGTTATTCAATTCTTGTAATTATTATAATATAAATTAATTTAATTTAAAAGTGCACATATATTTATTTTTAAAATTATTTCACAATTGATTTTTTTATTATTTCACAAGTAAATTGAAATAAAATAGATTCATATGTTACTCAATTCTTGTAATTATTATAATGTAAATGAATTAAATTTTAAAGTGCACATATATTTATTTTTTTAATTATATCACAAAATAGTTTTTTTTTTATTTCACAATATTTTCTTTTATTATTTCACAATTTAATATAGTTTTCACAATGCAATGAATCATTATTTTAGGATGTATTATTGTAAAAGTATTAAATAATGGAGGGTCCCAATCGAGTTGAAATGAAAATTGACCTTTCTTGAGGGAAGACATACTGGCGGGTCTTGTATTTTCTCGGAACTGGAAGGTTTGTAAGAGAAGTGACTGGCAGGTCTTGTATTTTCTCGGAACTTGAAGGTTTGTAAGAGAAGTGCAAGACTGGATCACCTGCTTGGCCTGAAGAGCCCTTTGGAAGAGTCTGAGGAAGGAAGCCAGGCTGAAGCGGTACATGTTGTTGATCTTTGAAAGGTCCGTGATGACAAAATACATTTTGCTGGCGCTCTCTGCAAGGGGGAGGTAAGCATCGCGCTCCTGGAGGAGGAGGAAATGAATAGAATCACCACGCAGGAGAAGGAAGTCTCAAAACCAGGAATTGTAGCTTTCAATGAGCTAAACTGCAAGATAATGTTAGCATCATCACATAGGAAAAGTTAGCGTCTTTCTAAGATGACACAAAGGATCAAAATTCAAATTATGTTAGCATGCTAGTCTTTTTTTAGCTAATTTATTAGGTATACACCTCAGTCATATTTAGCATTAGCATGCTAGCATTTGAAACACATTTTTCAGGTACACACCTCAGAGTAGTTGACGCATGTTACAGAATTTTAGCATGCTAACATTAGCATGCTTGCGTTTTTAGCCGGTATATACCTCATATGTTTTGGTATTTCTCTAATGCTGACTATAAGCAAGATATGGTTAGCATAATACTGTTAGCATGCTAGGTTTTTTTTTAGCTCGCGTTGCTCGTATTTTTTTGATACCTGATGCTATCTGGCCAGCGTGTTACGGTTAGCATTTCAGTTTGGCGTTGGCTCTGTAGAAACGAAATTTCTACTGAGATAACGTTTTCTAGTTCTTTGAAAAAAATCTAAAAATAAACAAATAAATGAATGAATAAAAAAATCTTTAAATATATATTTTTTAAATAGAATGACAAATAAAATACATTTCAAATAATTAATGAACAAACATATTTTTAAAAATAAAAACAAAACATTCACATGGAATTTGTACTTTTTTTGGCTAATTTGTTAGGTATACACCTGAGTCATATTTTAACTTCATCATGCTAGCATTTAAACATGTTTTTTAGGTACACACCTCAGAGTAGTATATTTTGGTACTTGACACATGTTACAGTTAGCGTTTTAGCATGCTAACATTAGCATGCCAGCGTATTTAGCAGGAATATACTTAAATGTCTTATGTTTTGGTATTTCACAAATACTGACTATAAGTGGGCTATTGTTGGCATATTAGCATAATACTGTTAGCATGCTAGATTTTTTTTTGCTCGAGTTGCTCATATTTTTCAGTAAGACACCTCAGAGTAGTATATTTTGGTACTTGACGCATGTTACAGAATTTTGGAATTTTAGCATGCTAACATTAACATGCTTGTGTTTTTAGCCGGTATATACCTCATATGTTTTGGTATTTCACTAGTGCTGACTGTAAGCAAGATATTGTTAGCATAATACTGTTAGCATGCTAGGTTTTTTTTTAGCTCGTGTTGCTCGTATTTTTTTGATACCTGATGCTATCTGGCCAGTGTGTTACAGTTAGCATTTCAGTTTGGCGTTGGCTCTGTAGAAACGAAATTTCTACTGAGATAGCGTTTTCTAGTTCTTTGAAAAAAATCTAAAAATAAACAAATAAATGAATGAATTAAACAATCTTTAAATATATATGTTTTAAATAGAATGAAAAATAAAATACATTTCAAATAATTAATGAACAAACATATTTTTAAATAATAAAAACAAAACATTCACATGGAATTTGTACTTTTTTTGGCTAATTTGTTAGGTATACACCTCAGTCATATTTTAACTTCATCATGCTAGCATTTAAACACATTTTTTAGGTACACACCTCAGAGTAGTATATTTTGGTACTTGACACATGTTACAGTTAGCGTTTTAGCATGCTAACATTAGCATGCCAGCGTATTTAGCAGGAATATACTTAAATGTCTTATGTTTTGGTATTTCACAAATGCTGACTATAAGTGGGCTATTGTTGGCATATTAGCATAATACTGTTAGCATGCTAGTTTTTTTTTGCTCGAGTTGCTCATATTTTTCAGTAAGACACCTCAGAGTAGTATATTTTGGTACTTGACGCATGTTACAGAATTTTGGAATTTTAGCATGCTAATATTAGCATGCTTGTGTTTTTAGCCGGTATATACCTCATATGTTTTGGTATTTCACTAATGCTAACTATAAGCAAGATATTGTTAGCATAATACTGTTAGCATGCTAGTTTTTTTTTTAGCTCGTGTTGCTCGTATTTTTTGATACCTGATGCTATCTGGCCAGCGTGTTACAGTTAGCATTTCAGTTCGGCGTTGGCTCTTTAGCATTCACACAAAATTTCTACTGAGATAGCGTTTTCTAGTTCTTTGAAAAAAATCTAAAAATAAACAAATCAATGAATGAATAAAAAAATCTTTAAATATATATTTTTAAATGGAATAAAAAATAAAATACGTTTCAAATAATTAACGAACAAACATATTTAAAAAAACAAAAACAAAACATTCACATGGAATTGGTATTTTTTTAAGCTAATTTACTAGGTATACACCTCAGTCATATTTAGCATTAGCATGCTAGCATTTAAACACATTTTTTAGGTACACACCTCAGAGTAGTATATTTTGGTACTTGACACATGTTACAGCTAGTGTTTTAGCATGCTAATGTTAGCATGCTAATTTAGCAGGAGTATACCTGAATGTCTTGTTTTGGTATTTCACTAAAGCTGATGGACTATTGTTGGCATATTAGCATAATACTGTAGCATGCTAGTTTTTTTGCTCGAGTTGCTCATATTTTTCGCAAGATATGGTTAGCATAATACTGTTAGCATGCTAGGTTGTTTTTTTAGCTCGTGTTGCTCATATTTTTTGATACCTGACGCTATCTGGCCAGCGTGTTACGGTTAGCATTTCAGTTCAGCTTTGGCTCTTTAGCATTCACACAAAATTTCAACAGAGTGTGCGTTTTCTAGTTCTTTGAAATAAAAATCTAAAAAAATAAAAGGATAAAATGAAAAAAAAATTTGAAAAAAAAAACAAAACAAAAAAAAACTAAAGTACATTAAAAACGTATTAATAAAAAATATATATGTGTATTAATTTTAATTTTTAATTAATTTTCTAGTTCAGTGATTCTTAAAACTGTGCTACACCTACCACTGCTACGCCAAATAATGTCATGTATTTCATTATTTAGGTAAAGTAGTTTCATTCCGTATATTCAAACACAGTGTTACTGTTCAATCTGTGTGTAATGTGTGTAAAACTGTGCTACAGTGGCCATAAATATGAAATATACTCGTTAAATACAACCTCTGCCTTGTTTTTAATGAATACTTAGGCCTACTACGCCACTGTATTTTAATGTTGGTCATTATGGTGCTACTTGGTGAAAAAGGTTTGAGAACCACTGTTGTTCTTTGAAAACAATTCTAAAAATAATAATACATTAATAAATAAATAAAATAAAATAATTAAAATAATTCTAAAAATAATAATACATTAATAAATAAATAAAATAAAATAATTAAAATAAATAAACAAAAAATAGAGCAAAATAAAATAAAATAAAAAAATATACTATTCAAACTACCCAAATGGCCGCCACACATCCTTTGATTAGTCAGTCTGCGGCCCCTCAGTGGAAAAGGTTCAGGCCCCCCTGGACTACAACATTTACAACCACCACTGCGTCAGACCGCCGTCGAGCAAGGCAGCAGGTCAGTTCTTCAAGGGCCGTGTGAAGTACCTGGTCCAGAGAAGTCTGCAGCCGGTGGGACTCCAGTAAGGACTGCTGGATGAGCGCACTGCTGGCCTTGGCCTGGTTCAGACTGTCGATCAGCTCCCGGTTCTCCAGAATGTTCCCCTGCGACGTGGCCAGGGTCTGACCAGGACGACAAGAGCAGTCTGACTCTCACACATTCATCCGGGCACGCTTCACTGCAAAAACTGCAATCTAAGTAAGATGAAATATCTCAAATAAGGCTGATATTTGCTTGTTTTCTGTCTGATAAGATCATTCTTCTCACTAAGCAGATTTTATGTTAGAGTGTTTTACTTGTTTTAAGTGTTTTGCTCCTAAATGATCTCAGTAAGATATTACAGATTTGATGAGCTATATTGAGTAAAACATGCTTGAAACTAGAATATCAAGTGTTGCAAAGCTGTGTCATCAACACTCACAAGTATAAAACTACTTTTTTTAAGTCATCATTTCTTACTTCAAGCATGAAACAAAAAATCATGCTAGCGCATATCATTATGTCAAGTTAATGGCACTAGCATTTACTTCATTTAGGAATATTTTTCAACATATTGAGAAAAAAAGGTCTCATATTTTTTTTCTACCAAGAAAAGTGCACTTGTTATTAGTGAGAATATACTTATTTTAAGCTATTTTGGGGTTCATTGAGGTTAGCTAATTTGACTTGTTTTGGAAAGTCTTGACAAGCCAAATTTCCTTGTTCTATTGGCAGATAATTTTGCTTAGTTCAAATAAAATACCCCTCATTTTTGTAAAAAAAAAATTCTTGTTTTTGAACACTGACTTTTTGCAGTGTTGGAAGTGGCGGGAAACAAAATGCAAACACTTTGAGGAAAGGGATGAACGTTAAGTTGTTTTGCCAGTACAGTGATAACCTCCATTTACAAACGTAACTGGTTCTGGAACTGGGTTTGTAAACTGAAAAGTTTGTATAGTGAAGCACAGTCCCCAATAAGAAACATATGAATAATGGGTTCTAGCCTTCATAAAAGTCCATATTTTAGTTAAAAAATACACACTTTGAAGACAGTATAAAGTACCTGGGAATCGATACCGCCACTCAGCGGTACTCATTGTTTGGTACTTTTGTGTGTGTAATGAATATTAATTGTTTTTTGATAATAAAATCTCATTTTGTTTGCTCCAACATTTGAAAGTGAGCTGATTGTGATAACTAATGTCTACTTGTTAAATCTTGTTTTATACACACGAGATGGCAGTAGTGTATGGTTTATGGCAGTGTTTTTCCAACCACTGTGCCGCGGCACACTAGTGTGCCGTGAGATATTGTCTGGTGTGCCGTGGGAAATTATGCAACTTCACCTAATTGGTCCAAAAATATAGGAAAAGGCACTGAAGCATAGGGATGGCTATTTAGAACAAAAGTAAAACTGAACTGGCTACAAAGTCAACAAAAAGAGAATGCTGGACGACAGCAAAAACTTACAGCGTGCGGAGCAGCAGACAGCGTCCACAAAGCACATCCGTACATGGCATGACAATCAACAACGTCCCCTCAAAGACGGATAGCGTACGCACAACTTAAATAGTCTTGATTGCGAAAAAAAGCAAGGGCGGGAAAAAGCACTCAAAGGAAGGCGTGAAGCTGCTACAGGGGAACACCAACAAAACAGGAAGGGTCACCAAAATAACAGCGCAAGGCAGGAACTAAAGCACTACACACAGGAAACAACAACGAACTTAAAATAAGGCACGACAACCTGGTGGAGTTTCATTTTTTAACCTTTTCTGCTGGTGGTGTGCACCCGTATTTTTTTTATGAAAAAAATGTGCCTTGGCTCAAAAAAGGTTGAAAAACACTGGTTTATGGTGTGGTTTTTGTTGTGCCCTAAAAAGTGCTAGTACTGTAAGTATCCACTTATTAAGCACGAGCTGTTTGATTGTAACGTGCATCTTTGTTGTAGGTTTTATCAACATATTTAGAGGTGTTAAAATCGGCATGAAAAATCGCTAATGCTAATCAGTAGTGTTGGAAGCATATCCATATTTAAGTGTTACTTCTTTCTAAAAACTCCTATAGTCATATTTACATCAGCTAATGTCTCGTGTGGTACAAAGTGCTTGGATTCCAGTGTCCTTAGTTAGAGTCAGAGCGCTGTCTTTGTTGAGACTGCCATTACATTCCTAAGATAAGGAGCACAGCTAGACTGGGGAAACAGCAGGTGGGGGGGGACAGGAGAAGGAGGAAGTAGACAGGAGTTCCGGGGTTTTGGTAGACCGATCTGGACCGGGCTAGGGAGCGCTTGGGTGCTGGGTTGGTCTCAGGTTTGTCCTCTAAGCTTTGAGAATAAACTACAAAATACCATCTATTGCCTGGAGATTGAATATAAACATCAGCTTATGTGCCATAAAAAGAATCTGGGAGAGACTAGCAATTTGAATTCCCCATTGGAGGAATGCTGGTCGACGCAACAGTAGCATGTCAAAAGCAACATTTTTTGAGAAGTGGAGCCTCACTTAACTTACGTTGGGAGTGTTTTTTGAGTCCACTTCTTTGTTGGCGTTGAAAATGGCAACATTACCTGGAGGTAGTTTGGCTAAGTGATCGTAAGGTACCGTAACATGGCACTGTTGGATTTCACATGTATTGGAGTCGAACACCACAGAACACTTTTCCACTTTGTATCAGTCCGTCTTAGACGAGCTCGGGCCCGGCGAAGCCGGCACCGTTTCCGGTTGTTGTTGATAAATGGCTCTGGCTTTGCATAGTGGAGTTTTAACTTGCACTTACAGATGTAGCGACCGACTGTAGTTACTGACAGTGGTTTTCTGAAGTGTTCCTGAGCCCATGTGGTGATATCCTTTACACACCGATGTCGCTTTTTGATGCAGGGATCGAAAGTCACGGGCATTGCCGCTTACGTGCAGTGATTTCTCCAGATTCTTTGAACCTTTTGATGATATTACGCACCGTGGATGGTGAAATCCCTAAATTCCTT
>NC_084743.1:1031134-1038634 GCF_033978785.1 Entelurus aequoreus
CGGAGAAATAAAATAAACAAAAAAAATAGCAAACATGAAAAACTAGAGCTTTAATGCATTACAGAAAAATAATAATAACCAAAAACAAAATAAACATAAGAAAATAAAGCATAACCGCATAACGGTAAAATAAATAAATCCCACCTGAAAATCCAACATGAAAAAAAATAGAGCATAAATGCATAACGGAAATAAAATAAACAAAAAATATAGCAAACATGAAAAAATAGAGCATAAATTATTTGTTCTATTTAGACTATTTTATTTGAATACGACGTGATGACATCCCACTACCACTATTTTGAAACAATGTTATTACCAATTGTGTTTGTGTAATATAGTTGAAGGCTCCACACCGCGGCTGTTCTTTTTAGAAATGTTACTTTCCAAAAGCATTTTGACTATTGTTGTTTTTATCATCATATTTATAAGCACCGTATTATTTGATATGCTTGAAGGGTATGGACACTGCTGTTATGTATAGTTACCTTTTGGCAAATGACACTGGCAATGAAGTTCTGTGCAAAAAAAAATAAAAAAATAGCAAACTTGAATAAATAAAGCATAAATGCATAACGGAGAAATAAAATAAACAAACAAAAATAGCAAACATAAAAAAATCAACTATAAATGCATGTAAGACAAATAAAATAGCAAACATAAAAAAACAGACCATAAATGCAAAATGGAGAAATCAAATTAACCAAAAAAATAGCAAACATGAAAAAATAGAGCATATTTGCATAACAAAGAATTAAAATAGACAAAAAATAAATATTAAACATGAAAAAAAAATGAGCATAAAGGCATAACGGAGAAATAACATAAACAAATATGAATAGCAAACATAAAAAAATAGACCAAATATGCATTACGGAGAAATAAAATAAACCCAAAAAAATAGCAAACATGAAAAAATTTGGCATAAATGAAAAACTAGAGCTTAAATGCATAACAAAAAAAATAAAATAACCAAAAATAAAATACAAAAATATAGTTACCTCTTGGCAAATGACACTGACAATGAAGTTCTGTGCAAAAAAAAAAAAAAAAAGCAAATGTGAATTAATAAAGCATAAATGCATAACGGAGAAATAAAATAAACCAAATTTTTTTTTTTTAAAATAGCAAACATAAAAAAATCAACTATAAATGCATGAAAGACAAATAAAATAGCAAACGTAAAAAAAACAGACCATAAATGCAAAATGGAGAAATCAAGTAAACCAAAAAAATAGCAAACAATAAAAAATAGAGCATATTTGCATAACAAAGAAATAAAATGGACAAAAAATAAATATTAAACATGAAAAAAAATGAGCATAAAGGCATAACGGAGAAATAACATAAACAAATATGAATAGCAAACATAAAAAAATAGACCAAATATGCATAATGGAGAAAAAAAATAAACCCAAAAAAATAGCAAACATGAAAAAATTTGGCATAAATGAAAAACTAGAGCTTAAATGCATAACAAAAAAAATAAAATAACCAAAAATAAAATAAAAAAATATAGTTACCTCTTGGCAAATGACACTGACAATGAAGTTCTGTGCAAAAAAAAAAAAGTTGAACGTGTAAGACAGCCCCATGAATGAAACAGTACATTTAGTAAATATCTTTATTAATAGTCAGAGTGGAAATTACATTCAAAGTACATAATGTCCAGCATTTTGCTTTTTCTTGCATTCTGTTCATCACATTCAATTCAGTACAGTAAAAAAGTTGTGACAAACATTTCAGAAGATAGCCCTGCTGAAATGTGACAGTATAAAAATAGAAAACATCCTCTCTGTTATCATTCAACTGCATGTAAACTAACACCGGTAAATTCATCAAGATAACGGGCAGATATTCCTTTAGATACCGTATTTTTCGGACTATAAGGCACACTTCAAATCCTTTAATTTTCTCAAAAATCGACAGTGCGCCTACTATTGGTTGTGCTTACCGACCTTGAAGCAATTTTAGTTGGGTTTTTTTTAAACATGGTGTAATGATAAGCGTGTCAGTAGATGGCAGTCACACATAAGAGATACGTGTGGACTGCAATATGATGGCAGTAAACACCAAAACTTTAAACGTTCCATTGAGAATATAGAACATTATGTCAAAATGTTTTTAGTACGACTTCGGCAAGCTATGAAGCCGCACCGCTTGATGGATTGTCGGCGTATTAAACATACCAGTATTATTATGGTGTGTATATAAGGACCGCAAAATGGCACCTATTAGCAGACATATTACCTGCCGTTTAGTTTCGCAATATTATGCAAAACCAACTTTTCCTACTGTCAGAATAATTGTGTCTAAGTTATCACAAAACTTTGTGTTATAAATTGAGTTCAGCTCGCCCTGCAAGAGGACAAAAACTGTCTTTGATCCGTGGAGAATGCATATATGTTTAAGAGTTATTTCTGTACTCATAGTCATATTTAAAACAGATAGTGTTTTTTCCATTTGTACTCTTTCTATTTTTTATCTTATGCCCGCAAGTAAACTATGTGTGTTACCTTGAAGGCTTGCACAGTAGGAGATGGAATACTCCCTTTGGTCTTATCTGTAGTGGAACAATGAGGCTGTGTTCCTTTCCAGAGAGGTGGGGGCTTTCTTCGCGCTGCAAGAAGTTGGCTCTTCCGTTTGAGTGTTTTGATTGATTGATTGATTGATTGATTGATGGAGACTTTTATTAGTAGGTTGCACAGTGAAGTACATATTCCGTACAATTGACCACTATCAATCAATCAATCAATGTTTATTTATATAGCCCTAAATCACAAGTGTCTCAAAGGGCTGTACAAGCCACAACGACATCCTCGGCACAGAGCCCACATACGGGCAAGGAAAACTCACCCCAGTGGGACGTCAATGTGAATGACTATGAGAAACCTCGGAGAGGACCGCATATGTGGGTAACCCCCCCCCCTCCCCCCCTCTAGGGAAGACCGAAAGCAATGGATGTCGAGTGGGTCTGACATAATATTGTGAAAGTCCAACACATCAGCGAAAGTCCAGTCCATAGTGGGGCCAGCAGGAACCATCCCGAGTGGAGACGGGTCAGCAGCGTAGAGATGTTCCCATCTGATGGACAGGCTAGCGGTCCACCCCGGGTTGGGAGCAGAGTAGAAAAGAAAAGAAAAGAAACGGCAGATCAACTGGTCTAAAAAGGGAGTCTATTTAAAGGCTAGAGTATACAAATGAGTTTTAAGATGAGACTTAAATGCTTCTACTGAGGTAGCATCTCTAACTTTTACCGGGAGGGCATTCCATAGTATTGGAGCCACTAAATGGTAACACCCGAATACGTTTTTCAACTTGTTTAAGTCGGGGTCCACTTAAATTGATTCATGATACAGATATATACTTGATGCAAGATGGCGTCGCGACTAGTCGCAGAGGCTCAACGCTCTCCCGTTCGGTGCTTTTTTTATGTTATTTATGTACGTCTTTGTTATTTTACTTTTTACATTCTGTCGGGCAAACGACGTCTACGCCAGGCAGGATCTCATAGAAGTCGGATCTCCCGGAGAAAACGCCGTCACGGCCGAGTTTATCCGTGTAAACAACATCCCGGAAGAAATTGCGAGACAACCCGGATCTCCATGGTACATTATGTTAGAACTTAGGAAGCCGGTATGAATGTATTGGTCTAGGTGGTTATCCTGAAATTTCAGTAAAACTTGATAATATTCCTATTCTGTCTTGGTGATCCTTCTTACTCAGCATATATGTCGTCTAAAGAACTTGGGATTGACCAGTAACTTAAATTCCCTGGGAGGAAGAGCTGGTCGACACAACAGATCCTACCGAGCAGAAGGCTTGTAGAACCACACTGTCTAGGATGGGAAGCAACATGAAGGTGTTCTGTTTCTTTGATGTATTGTAATCCACAGAAAGATTTTGTCTTGACCCGAGAGCTACAATGCGGAGAGGAAGCAGGACCTGACTCCCCTCCAGGGAGCTTTTCTTTGAACTGTTTTACAACCTTTTCTTTTAACTGTTTTTTAATCAAAGGCGATGGCTGTTTACGACCGCCCTCCCTTAGAGGCAGCTGTTGCCATGTAATCAGGGAAAGTCCAAAGTACAATCTTTCGTCAGAGTGTGGAGCACTGGACAAGGGTACAGGTGTACGCGTTTCTCCTCATTGAGCCAAATGTAATTCTGTCTCTGTTTAATTCTTTGCTTCTTGTCTTGTTTAATAGATGTCATCAGTGTTTGAACCTGACACCTATCTTCTGGTACCTGCTGATGTGTATTTGACCAAAGAACCACCATTACATGTTATGTAGACCACAAAGAAGTCTTTTACATTTAGTAAAAAATCCTAATACAACCCCTTTAATGCACCTTATAATCCGGTCCATGTCCTGGGCATGACGTTAAAGTGCATCCGGCAGTGGAGGCTCCTCTATGGGGTCTTGGGGCACTAGGAGGTTAACCCCTTTACTACTGTTACCCCAGGTGGCCCTTGGCAAAGGCCTAGTACCTGACTGCCCCCAAGCCAGGGATACGGTGAAGACCTCAACGGCGGAGCAGGCGGAAGACGGTAGATTTAAGAACTACCACAACGGCTGCGATGGCGGAAGAAGGCTGCAGCAGAAAAGGGTCCCCAGTCGTCTTGGACTCCATGCCACTGGACCCTGACCCGATTCTGTCAAGGATCGTGTGGTGACTGTCTGTCTCCCCACGTAAAACAAAGTCACGCACAGGCATCCTCCATAAAGGGATACACCCCTACCAGGAGGATCGTCATACTCGTTCGAGTGACCGCCGATAATAATAACAATCCGGTGCACCTATTGTATGAAAAAAGACCTGAATAGACCCGCTCATCGGCAGTGTGCATTATAATCCGGTGCGCCCTATGGGCCGAAAAATACGGTACGTTTTGTACTGACCTGAATATAGGAACTTTTTCCCGTGATTTTATCCCGTATTTGGAATATTAATAATCTTCTGTAGTTCCTATGATGACGGTTAAACATGAACGCGGTATCTCTACAATTAACAACAGATCAACATAAATGCGGATGTGTCGTCTTTGAGGATTTAGGTGGACGTGAGTTTAAAACTTGTATAATCCGAACATTGATCTGGAGATTACCAAACAAGAGTGGGCCTGGATGAGTTTTTGCCTCATCCCTCACTTAAATGAGTGAAAAGTGCATGGAAAATGGTGTTTTCTTGATTGATCTGCTGACCGATGCTACCTGGTGGTTGTTTGAGCACACTGCAGCTAGTCAAGGATAAAATAACCAACCCCCCCACTCCTTCATGCGTCCGTCACACTCAGGATTCTCACAGGTACGAGGCAAAAACTCATCCACACCTACGTTCCAAGGTCCTCCCCTACCCACAGATCACTCCCACGTCCTCCGAGTGGGAGCAGTTGTGCTTCCCGACTCTGGACCTCTTGCACTCCAACAGGGACCTTTCCTCGCCCTCGCACTCCACGTCGTCCAAGAAGATCCGGACGGCGACGTCCGCCGAGCCCAGCACGGCCCTCTTTATCACCGCCAGCGCCGTGGTGAAGCCCAGCTGCCGACACACCACGCTACCGGCCCTGATGGTGAAGAGGTCGTCGCAGACCGTCCCCCACTCCCCGCGGATGAAGATCTCGACTCGTCCTCGGTCTGATAGACCGTCTATGCTGACCAGTCGGACCGAGCCGGCACGGATCCTTCGGCCTCCTGTTCTTACTCCCTTGTGCCCGTACCCTCGTCCTCCTACCCTGGGCCGTTTGTTCACTTGGTTACCCTCGCCTTCCTCCGCGTTGTCCGTCTTATCTCCCAACACCACCTTTGCCTGAGTTGGGTTGGTTTGAGGTCTATAGGATGTGGGCTTGGGAATCCAATACGGCGGACGTGGAGTCGTCAACCTCCTTTGAGGCTCAGAACTACGGGCATTGGTCAAACTTGTGTACGTTTTCTTTGTGGACAGAGGAGGAGGGGCCTGCGGGAAGGTTAGAGTCCGGGAGGAGGTAGTCGGGTGGGGTCTCACATGTTTCCTCGATGAACTCGCGGTTTGAATGCCGGAGAAGGCTGCAGTGTCGACAGAACCTGAGGACGAGACAGAATCACCCTCTTAACTTCAAGACCATGTCCTTTTTTTAAAAATGATCCCTATCACAATTCCAGACATCATTTGTCAAATCATTTTAGTGCCGATCCCCGCAAATAATGCGTGTCCTCACATTTAGCCAATCAGCGCCATTTTCGCCGATGCAATCAGTCTCTGAGCGGCGGCACGTCAACTGTCGAATCAAAACTTGTTTCTTTCTATTGTTGTTCTTGTTATTCTTCTTATTGACCAAACGCCACAGTTGTAGCTCAGACTCTACTTCCTGTCCCCGTCTACGGCGCTAGGCCTTCTGGGTAATGTAGTATATAAATGATGTGTTCTATTTGTCCCCGGAAGTCGGAATTTCCGAGTTCCTTGTCCGAAGTTGAGTGAACGCACCAACGGATTTCCTACTCGGGAAGTCGGAGCATTGTCATCACCCCAAAGTTGGCTTCAAAGATGGTTTCTCTGAATGTAAACAATAAGGTAAGGTTCTATATTGTCGGTTGTTAGCACTTGTGGTTAGTTTTTGTCGCGTTACATCAGCCATATACGATGTACCGTTGGGCGTTTATATGTAGTACTGTAACAGTCGAGTAATCTATACGTTTTACGTTGCTAGCAATTGCGTCTGTGTCGACTCTTCGTGCACTATTTTTGAAGGTTTAAAAAAGAGTCCATACTTCAAAAAGAGTGGCGGCACGTCAACTGTCGAATCAAAACGTGTTTCTTTCTATTAATGTTCTTGTTATTCTTCTTATTGACCAAACGCCACAGTTGTCGTCCTCCCGCGTAGCTCAGACCCTTCTTCCAAGCCTTCTGGGTAATGTAGTATATACATAGTATGTTCCATTTGTCCCAGGAAGTCGGAATTTCCGAGTTCCCAGTCCGAAGTCGAGTGAACGCACCCCAATGTCGGATTTCCTACTCGGGAAGTCGGGGCATTGTCATCACCCCTGAGTTAGCTTCAAAGATGGCTGCTCCAAATACTCCAATACTTCTATATTTTCTGTTGTTAGTACTTTTTAGTTTTTGTCGCGCTACATCAGCCATATACGATATACTGTGGGGCGTTTATGTGTAGTAATGTTACAGTAGAGTAAACTATACGTTTTACGTTGCTAATGATAGCGTCTGTGTGGACTCTTCGGCCACCATTTTTGAAGGTTTCGAAAAGAGTCCATACTTCAAAAAGAGTGGCGGCCCGTCAACTGTCGAATCAAAACTTGTTTCTTTCTATTGTTGTTCTTGTTATTCTTCTTATTGACCAAACGCCACAGTTGTCGTCCTCCCGCGTAGCTCAGACCCTACTTCCAAGCCTTCTGGGTAATGTAGTATATACATATTATGTTCCATTTGTCCCAGGAAGTCGGAATTTCCGAGTTCCTAGTCCGAATTCGAGTGAATGCACCCCAATGTCGGATTTCCTACTCGGGA
>NC_084743.1:1053634-1056134 GCF_033978785.1 Entelurus aequoreus
TGTTGTGTTTATGTGTTAAAATTGGCCCGAGTGATTCAACAACAAATAGTGTAAACATCACCGAATGAGTGTCGCCGTGGTTACCTGGAGGGATCCACTATCTTATAGATGACTCCCGCTCTGGCGGTGGCACTCGCCGCACCCGTGGCAAGAAAGTACAATTCACCTTGGAGGACAGGACAGAGACGTGAGAAGATGAAGAGGAAAAATAACGATTGACTTTTTCTCTTATGTTGTTTGATACTCCATTCAGTAAAACTCCTCTGCAATATTAACAGGAGTTAAGATGTTGATGCCAGTAAAAATATATCATATTTTATTGCCCAATAGTATATTTACTATATCTATATGTCACTATAGCTACTGCAGTCGCACATATTTGTTGATACAAACAAAGTGGTGTGAGTACACAGTTGTTTGTGCGTTTTGCTAAGGTGAGAAACTTCTTGTATTTAAAAATTTGTGGGGCTGTAAAAACATTTGTTTTTTAAGGTGAAGACACACAGAGTGGCATCAGCTTATTTAGCTCCTTTTAAGAATTATATATTTACACGACTTTGGATTGCCGGTACTTGGGAATCCATACAGTCATCGGCACCAGTTTCCATGTGTTCATGTGGTAATAAAGAAGAACATTTAACAGTGAGGACAATTATTATTTTCAAATAATTTATTATAATTTTTATTATTTAGTCTTATTTGCAAGTATGCATTCATTTAGTTTGTTTGTCCTAGGTGTGTTGCCGTACTCAGGAAGTAGTCTTTTTTATTTATTTATTATTATTATTATTTTGTTTATTTATTTGTTTGTTTTTAATTTATTATCATTACTTTTAATTATTTTTTTTGTCCATCTGGAAGTAGTACTTTCTATTTATTATTATTATTATTTTGTTTATTTATTATCTTTACTTTTGTTTTGTTTTTCTATCAGAAATACATCTTTTTTTATTTAATATTATTTCATCTATTTATTATTTTTCTTTGAATTCATATATTTTTCATCATGAAGTATTTAAAAAAAAATACTTTTACTATTATTATTTTGTTTATTTATTTGTTTTTAATTTATTATCATTACTTTTAATTCATATGTTTTGTCTATCGGGAAGTAGTCCTTTCTATTTATTATTATTATTATTATTTTGTTTATTTATTATCCTTACTTTTAATGGGGGGTTTTCCTATCAGGACGGCATCTTTTTTTTATTTTATATTATTTTATTTATTTATTGTACTTTTAATTTATATATTTTCCATCATGAAGTAGTCTTTTTCTATTTTTTTGGTGTTATTATTTATTTATTTATTTTTTGCAATGATTTTAAAAATTAGTTTTAATTGACTTTTTTTCTCTCAGGAAGTAGTCTTTTTTGTAATTATTATTATTATTATTATTTGTTTTATTTATTTATTTGTTTTTAATTTATTATCATTACTTTTAATTCATTTGTTTTGTCTATCTTGAAGCAGTCCTTTCTATGTATTATTATTATTATTATTGTGTTTATTTATTATCCTTACTTTTAACTAGTTTTTTTCTACTATCAGGAAGACATGTTTTTTTATTGAATATTATTTCATTTATTTATTATTTTACTTTTAATTTATAAACTGTCCATCATGAAGTAGTCTTTTTTAAATGTATTTGTTGTTATTAATATTACTAGTAGTAGTATTTTATTTATTCATTATTATTACTTTTAATATATTTGTTTTCTCTCAGGAAGTAGTCTTTGCCATTAAGCTGAATTTGCCAGTCTTGTCTTTTGTTGAGTCCAAGAAAGTGTTTATACTGTAAGTATTGTGCTTACGTCAAACTAGCTGTTTGATTTGAACGTGCATCTTAGTTGTAGTTTTGATTGCGGAAATCGCTAAAACTAATCGATAGCATGTATATGGCATATCCGATGGAAATTAGCATGAAGCTAGCGCATTTTCAAAAGTGGGACCTTACTTTTGAGTGCTTTCTATCAGACATGCTTGCTTTGTTGGCATGCAAAACTTCAATATTACCTAGAGGCAGTACGCTATAATGTTGCGTGTATTCCCACCAAGTGTTTGGTACACACTAAAAAACACGCTGGGTTATTTTGACAACCCAATTTATGACATGCTAGTGTTGGGTTACATTTTTCTGAAGAGCAATCCATTTTTTGGGTTATAAGGGTATTATTTTAACTCAATTTCTGGGTTTTCAAAATGATTAACCATTTTTGGGTTGTTTTTCAATGAGTAACGCATTTTTGGGTAAAAGGCTTTTTTTATTTGATTAAAAAGTAAATTTTTTCTTGAAGGGAATTTTATTATGGATTAGTCTCATTGACATTATTTACAGTCACACATCTTATGTACATGAAAATATATGAGCATGCTTTATAGAACTACTATGACAATACACGGCAAATCTTGTAAAAAATAATGTCACTCAAACACTTTTGAGTATATTTTAATGGAATAAAAATTATTTTGATAATTTTTAACCAACTATTGGGTCACG
>NC_084743.1:1066134-1077981 GCF_033978785.1 Entelurus aequoreus
TATTTAATTTAATTTAATTTTAATTTAATAAAATCTATTTTTTTTAGCACCCCCAATTATTATATATCGTATGGTAGTTTGTAAAAATAACAATAAAAACTGCAATATCTGCATGTCACCTGGACTTCAAAGCAAGTTATCCATCAATTTGTACGTACAAAAACAAAATAACCAAATACATAGGCAATAATGAGGCGATTATACTTTTATATTCCTCCAACCTCCGAGGACAAAGCTACGAACAATGGGAGACCGGGCTTTCTGCTCCGCCGCTCCCAGTCTGTGGAACGCTCTCCCTGACCACCTGAGGGCACCACAGACTGTGGATGCTTTTAAAAAAGGCTTAAAAGCCCTTCTTTTTTAAAAAGCCTTTTTTTTTAGACATATGCATACTAGTTACAGCTATTTGGTTGTTGTAGTTTTTATTTGTATTTATTTATTTATTATCTTTTTATTAATTTTTATTTTTTTAATACACTGTAGCACTTTGAGATTGTTTACTCAATGTAAAGTGCTTTTTTTTACAAATACAATCTATTATTATATTCTTACATTCACTGTTACAAGCGGCCCTCTGAGGGCAGCCATGAAAACAATTTCGACAAAAATTAACTATTTGAGAAATCAGACTAATTCGTACATGTAAACGTAGTGAGTAATGGCGTTGTAATGTACATAGAAGTAATGCTATGAGTTGTTACTAGAAAAATAATAAACGCCGTTTTTCCGAACCCTGATTATGAACAATATGTATGAGGAAATACACATTATTGGGCTAATTACATTTTATTTCAGGACTTAGTATTCATCCTGTCTTCTTCACCATGTCAAAAAAAATATAATAAAGCAATTCAGAATGTTCAAATTCCTGTCTAAATATTATTTAAAACTGCAATGATATGGTAGACAAACAGCTTAAGGGAAGCATAGTCATTTTGATAATTATAAAGGAAGACTTTCTCCACACTAAGTCTCTACTTTCAGTTTGAACGAACGCAGGTATTTAGTAATTACTAACCACGACTCAGACTAAAAACTTCAAACATTTATAACCACAAGCTCGCATAATAGCGGGGTTGGTACTCACTTGTTCTGCGAGTTGCCGAATTTTCCAAAAGGGTCCCCGGCTCGACCGCCGTCCCCGATAAATATGTACAGGTATCCGTCGTGGCCAAACAAAAGCTGACCCCCGTTATGATTGGACGCTGGTTGTTCCACTTCGAGGAGGGTCCTGCGTTACAAAAAAAAGTAGGATTCACTTCTGTTAGAATAATTGTTTGTAAGTTATCACAAAATCTTTGTGTTACATTTGAGTGTCTGGTGGGAAGACAAACCTACCAAGAGTAAGGCTCGTAAAACTCCACTGTGTAGGGGGAAAGCAAGATGAAGGTGTTCCTGTGTTCTTTCATATATGGTAATCAACAAAAGATATTGTTCTAACCCCAGGACTTCAAAGCGGGGAGAAGACAGGATCTGCCCAATTTCCAGACGACCTCTTTTTGAACCTCCTTTTCGAACTGGTTTACGAACGTCTTTTTGAACTATTTTACGACCTCTCCTTTTGAACTGTTCGGTAACCAAAAGCGAGGCTGTTTACGACCCAATTCCCTCTGGAAGCAGCGGAGGTCATGTGGTCGGAGAAAGTCAAATAAAGAACGAGGAGTACAATCTTTGGCCAGAGCGTGCTGAGATACTGTGCAAGGGTACAGTGTACAGGCGACTCTCCTCAAAATGTAATCCGAATTGAATTCTGTCTCTGTTTAATTCTTTGCCTCTTGTCTTGTTTAATAGATGTCATCAGTGTTTGAACCTGACAACTTCATTTGAACAATGCACAGAGAAAATAAATATAATTACCGTATTTTTCGGACCATAGGGCGCACTGTTGATGAGTGGGTCTATTCAAGTCTATTTTATAGGCGCATTAAAGGGGTCATATTAGGATTTTTTTTTTTCTCCATTTAAAACACTTCTAAATAACATGTGATGGTGGTTATTTGGTCAAAATGTTGCATAGATTATGTGTTAGAATAATTGTTTCTAAGTTATCACAAAAACTTTGTGTTACATTGAGTGTCTGGTGAGAAGACAAAAGCTGTCTTTGAAACCTACCAAGAGTAAGGCTCGTAAAACTCCATTGTGTAGGGGGGAAGCAAGATGAAGGTGTTCCTGTGCCTTTCAGGTATTAGAATCGAACAGAAATATATTGTCTTTCCCAAGGACTGTGGAAGCGAGGAGGATGCAGGACCGGAGTCCCCTCCAGGCGACCCCTTTTTCAACTGTTTTACGAACGTCTTTTTGAACTGTTTTACGAACCTCTTTTTGAACTCGTTTACGACCTTTTCTGTGAAGTGATTACAACCTTTTCTTTTGAACTGTTCTGTAAGCAAAGGCAATGCTGTTTACGACCCACGTCCCTTTGGAAGCAGCTGCGGTCATGTGGTCACAGAAATTCCCAAGGACTGTGGAAGCGAGGAGGATGCAGGACCGGAGTCCCCTCTAGGCGACCCCTTTTTCAACTGTTTTACGAACGTCTATTTGAACTGTTTTACGAACGTCTTTTTGAATTCAATTACGACCTTTTCTTTTGAACTGTTCTGTAAGCAAAGGTAATGCTGTTTACGACCCACTTCCCTTCTGGAAGCAGCTGCGGTCATGTGGTCAGAGAAATTCCCAAGGACTGTGGAAGCGAGGAGGATGCAGGACCGGAGTCCCTTCCAGGCGACCCCTTTTTCAACTGTTTTACGAACGTCTATTTGAACTGTTTTACGAACGTCTTTTTGAATTCAATTACGACCTTTTCTTTTGAACTGTTCTGTAAGCAAAGGTAATGCTGTTTACGACCCACTTCCCTTCTGGAAGCAGCTGCGGTCATGTGGTCAGAGAAATTCCCAAGGACTGTGGAAGCGAGGAGGATGCAGGACTGGAGTCCCCTCCAGGCGACCCCTTTTTCAACTGTTTCACGAACGTCTATTTGAACTGTTTTACGAACGTCTTTTTGAAGTCGTTTACGACCTTTTCTTTTGAACTGTTCTGTAAGCAAAGGCAAGGGTGTTTACGACCCACTTCCCTTCTGGAAGCAGCTGCGGTCATGTGGTCAGAGAAATTCCCAAGGACTGTGGAAGCGAGGAGGATGCAGGACCGGAGTCCCCTCCAGGCGACCCCTTTTTCAACGGTTTCACGAACGTCTATTAGAACTCGTTTACGACCTTTTCTGTGAAGTGTTTACAACCTTTTCTTTTGAACTGTTCTGTAAGCAAAGGCAACGCTGTTTACGACCCACGTCCCTTTGGAAGCAGCTGTGGTCATGTGGTCAGAGAAAGTGTAATAAAGGAGGAGTTGTACAATCTTTCGCCAGAGTGTGCTGGAGATTGTACAAGAGTACAGTGTCCCGGCGTCTCTCCTCAATTGAGTCCAAATTGAATTCTGTCTCTGTTTGATTTACAGATCGCTTTCTGACCGTCTCTTCAGGATGCACCGTTCTGTGGGCGCTCTTATTTACGTGGCTCCGCTTGGACAGCGTCTTCTGCCTGTCATTTTTGTTGTTTTTAGCGCTTCCATAGCGAGGCTACCGACAGATATAAGTGAGAACTGTTTGCTACTTTGCATTACCAATGGCAACAGCGGAGGATGGATGCCCCACAACAAGAGGTTCGAGGAAAAAGAAGGTGCCTTTTTGAATACAATGGCGGACGCGCGCAAATTTTCAGGACATATGCAGATCCCAAATACACATCAGCGGTTCGTTTGGCATGATATTGCGAAACAAAGCGCCAGAAAATCTGAGAAATCAGCACCTCCAAGTCCGAGTCTATGGTTCTCGCCCGGAAAAGGGTGGAGTGCCATCTCCGGGTTGGGGAGGAGACCCTGCCCCAAGTGGAGGAGTTCAAGTACCTCGGAGTCTTGTTCACGAGTGAGGGAAGAGTGGATGGTGAGATCGACAGGCGGATCGGTGCGGCGTCTTTAGCAATGCGGACGCTGTATCGATCCGTTGTGGTGAAGAAGGAGCTGAGCCGGAAGGCAAAGCTCTCAAGTTACCGGTCGATCTACGTTCCCATCCTCGCCTATGGTCATGAGCTTTGGGTTATGACCGAAAGGACAAGATCACGGGTGTAAGCAGCCGAAATGAGTTTCCTCCGCCGGGTGGCGGGGCTCTCCCTTAGAGATAGGGTGAGAAGCTCTGTCATCCGGGAGGAGCTCAAAGTAAAGTGGCTGCTCCTCCACATGGAGAGGAGCCAGATGAGGTGGTTCGGGCATCTGGTCAGGATGCCACCCGAACGCCTCCCTAGGGAGGAGTTTAGGGCACGTCCGACCGGTAGGAGGCCACAGGGAAGACCCAGGACACGTTGGGAAGACTATGTCTCCCGGCTGGCCTGGGAACACCTCGGGATCCCCCGGGAAGAGCTGGACAAAGTAGCTGAGGAGAGGGAAGTCTGGGCTTCCCTGCTTAGGCTGCTGCCCCCGCGACCCGACCTCGGATAAGCGGAAGAAGATGGATGGATGGAAAGCGCCAGAAAATGTCTCCTTATAGGTGCCATTTTGGGGTCCTTATACACACACCATAATAACACCATATGTTGAAGCACAGTACGTCTGACTACTGTAGCCGTAATGCGCCGACAATCCATCAAGTGGTGCGGCTTCATAGCTTACCAAAGTCGTTTTAAAACATTTTGACAGATTTTTGGGCGCGGTGTGTAGTATTCTATATTTTAAATAAGACATTACATTTTTGGTGTTGCTTGCTGATCATTTATTGAACAGGCGTCAACCTGCAGTCCACGCGTATCTCTTATGTGTGACTGCCATCAACTGGTTCACTTATCATTACACCATGTACCAAATGAAATTGCTTCGAGGTCGGTAAGCACAACCAGAATGTATCCGGCGCACCGGCTTAAAAGGCGCACTGTCGATTCTTTAGAAAATGAAAGGATTTGAAGTTAAAGTAAAAGTAAAGTAAAGTTAAAGTTAAAGTACCAATGATTGTCACACACACACTAGGTGTGGTGAAATTTGTCCTCTGCATTTGACCCATCCCCTTGATCACCCCCTGGGAGGTGAGGGGAGCAGTGGGCAGCAGCGTAGCCGCGCCCGGGAATCATTTTTGGTGATTTAACCCCCAATTCCAACCTTTGATGCTGAGTGCCAAGCAGGGAGGTAATGGGTCCCATTTTTATAGTCTTTGGTATGACCCGGCCGGGGTTTGAACTCACAACCTACCGATCACAGGGCGGACACTCTAACCACTAGGCCACTAAGTAGGTCAGGCCACTGAGTGCGCCTTGTAGTCCGAAAAATACAGTCCGTTGTTACACATTCTCACAGCACAATGTTGTTTCCCGCTCACCTCTCTGAGGAGTGGTCAAGTTGGTTGTCGTCGTACGTTGACAGTGTGAACTCGCTGATGCGTATCCTCTCCTCCTTCTTGACGGACACCGAGTAGTAAACGTAGGCCTTTCTGACCGTGGTAAACCTGAACACAAGTACGCAATCAACCTAGGACCATTCTGTTTTCGAAAGAAAACTTCATTGAGTGCTGCATGTTTGACGGTCCTGTATTTTTGAGTCCGAGTACAGAGAGGAAGTAGAACATCTGGTGGATTGTTGCAAAAGCAAAAAGACCAAGGAGATGGTGGTGGACTTCGGGAAGTTCAGACACCCCCCCTACCTCCTACACATCAGAAGAACAGCTGTGAAAATGATCTCCAGTTTCCAGTATCTTGGGCTTCATCTATCCAAAGACCTCACCTGGGGCCATAACGATTCTTGTCTGCCAAGAAGGCACAGTTCCTGGACTAGGGGGGCTCATGTATTAAGTGTGCGCACGCATAAAAACCTATCATACGCACTTTTTCACGGAAAAGTTGAGATGTTTCAAGAGTGACCTAAACGTGGAAATGTGCGACGCTAAAGCCAATTTCACGGCTGGCGTACGCACAAACATTTACAGGCTATGGAGAGAGGGTATGCAAACCCTGGTCGTCCGCATGAGAGACGAGTGTTCCAAAAGCCCAGCTAAAAGCCAGGGCTGGCTAACTCGACAGCCAGGACACTCTTGAAGTCGTCGGGGAGTGAGGTGTACTGGCGGTCCGCCGTTACACTCAACCCCCTAAAGCTCACTCTCATCCAGGTTACGGCACTACTGTAACCCAGGTGTTTCGGGACCCTGCCTTTAGTCCCGTTCCGCACGGGGATGCGAACCCTGGTCGTCCGCATGAGGCCAGTGTGCTGACCACCAAGCTAAAAGCAGAGACTGGCTAATTCAGCAGCTAGGACACTCTTGAAGTTGTCGGGGAGTGATGTTTACTAATGTACACATGGCCTAGCTATACTGCCGGTCCGCTGTTACACTCACCCCCTAAACCTCACTCTTATTCGGGTCACGGCACTACTGTAACCCAGGTGTTTCGGCACCCTGCCTTTAGTCCCATTCCGCATGGGTATGCAAACCCTGGTCGTCCGCATGAGAGACGAGGGTTCCAAAAGCCCAGCTAAAAGCCAGGGCTGGCTAACACAGCAACCAGGACACTCTTGAAGTCGTCAGGTAGTGAGGTGTACTGGCGGTCCGCCGTTACACTCACCCTCCTAAACCTCACTCTCATCCGGGTCACGGCACTACTGTAACCCAGGTGTTTCGGCATCCTGCCTTTAGTCCCATTCTGAACGGGGATGTGAACCCTAGTCGTCCGCATGAGAGACGAGGGTTCCAAAAGCCCAGCTAAAAGCCAGGGCTGGCTAACACAGCAACCAGGACACTCTTGAAGTCGTCAGGGAGTGAGGTGTACTGGCGGTCCGCCGTTGCACTCACCCTCCTAAACCTCACTCTCATCCGGGTCACGGCACTACTGTAACCCAGGTGTTTCGGCACCCTGCCTTTAGTCCCATTCCGAACGGGGATGTGAACCCTGGTCGTCCGCATGAGGTGAACGTGCTGACCACCAAGCTAAAAGCCGAAACTGGCTAATTCGGCAGCCAGGACACTCTTGAAGTCATTGGGGAGTGAGGTTTACTAAGGTACGCATGGCCCGGCAATACTGGCGGTCCGCAGTTACACTCACCCACTAAACGTCACTGTCATCCGGGTCACGGTACTACTGTAACCTAGGTGTTTCGGCACCCTGCCTTTAGTCCCATTCCGCATGGGGATGCGAACTCTGGTCGTCTGCATGAGGCGAACTTGAAGCAGAGACTGGCTAATTCGGCAGCCAGGACACTCTTGGAGTCGTCAGGGAATGAGGTTTACTAACTTACACATGGCCCAGCCATTAGACTGGCTTACAAAAACCTTGGACGCTAATCGTCGTCTATGTGCAAAATCTATGGACTTAGATTTGACTACGAAAATTGTATTGTGTACTTGAACCGTGCCAACCTAGGGTGCAGGGCTATGCAGAGGAACCCCCTCTCATCTCCAGCCCAAGGCGACGTCAGGACAGCGCGCGTGAGATTGAGGAACGGACGGTCGATCCTGGAGCCGTTGGCCAGATACACCCACACGTAGCCCAGCTGCTCGGCCACGAAGAACCGATGTGTTCCGTCATCTGCGTGGATCATAGCCACCGGGTTGCGGAGTCCATTCGCCACCTCCTGCAAACACAACTCCAGACAGCCTTCGGAATCCGCTCGCACCGAACCCAGGTTGGCATTTAGTTCTGTCCAAGGGCGAGAGCAGTGGGATATTATTGACATTGGAAGGGTTAATACGGGAAACAACAACAACAACCCAGGCGAACAACTCCAAATATGCTGATTGCTGGCATCACAGAAACATGTTGTTGCTTGTTGACCGTTTGTGACATAATGAAGTTTGTTTAACAGCAGATGTTCAGACAGGTTTTTACATTGCCATGGTATTTAAATCACAGGTACTTGTTCTGGCTCATCCTCATTCATTGTGAGCAATGTCTCGGTTTGGTTCTTACCACGGTTGCCAACCGCCCCTTGAAATAACAAATCCGTATTGAACTTTCAGGGGACGCACTTTGTCCTGTATTTTTAATGATCGTGAGAATAAAAGATATCAATAGATTTCATCGTATGACAACAGATCATATCGTGTCACCTATTCAAATAATTGACTTGTTTGCTTTCTCTTTGTTTTGCCTTGCCAGCTAGAGTTTTCTGTCTAGTTTCTGGCAAGCACACTCCAAGTGAGACTTTTCTATGGCAGAGAAATCGTGAAAGTTCAAAGATTGTTTTTGTCAGACAGGGAAGCTACATGTGGCTATTACATCCGTGCTAACTTATTGGTAATGCTAGCTCACTATTTTAGAAGTGTGATTTACCAGCTCTGTTCTCCCTCTTTGTTGTAGAAAGTTTGATCATATTACGCCTATAGTGGCTCACCTGCACTGGCTTCCTGTGCACTTAAGATGTGACTTTAAGGTTTTACTACTTACGTATAAAATACTATATGGTCTAGCTCCCTCCTATCTCGCCGATTGTATTGTAACATATGTCCCGGCAAGAAATCTGCCTTCAAAGAACTCCGGCTCATTAGGGATTCCCAGAGCCCCCAAAAAGTCTGCGGGCTATAGAGCGTTTTCTATTCGGGCTCCACAACTATGGAATGCCCTTCCAGTAACAGTTAGAGATGCTACCTCAGTAGAAGCATTTAAGTCCCATCTTAAAACTAATTCGTATACTCTGACCTTTAAATAAACCCCCCTTTTAGACCAGTTGATCTGCCGTTTCTTTTCTTCTCTGCCCCCCTCTCCTTCGTGGAGGGGGGGGCACAGGTTCGGTGGCCACGGATGAAGCACTGGCTGTCCAAAGTCGGGACCCGGGTTGGACCGCTCGTCTGTGCATCGGTTGGGGACGTCTCTGCGCTGCTGACCGGTCTCCGCTCGGGATGGTCTCCTGCTGGCCCCACTATGGACTGGACTCTCCCTATTATGTTAGATCCACTATGGACTGGACTCACAATATTATGCTAGATCCACTCGACGTCCATTGCACCGGTCGCCCAGGGGGGGAGGGTCCCCACATCTGCGGTCCCCTCAAAGGTTTCTCATTGTCCCATTGGGTTGAGTTTTTCCTTGCCCTGATGTGGGATCTGAGCCGAGGATGTCGTTGTGGCTCGTGCAGCCCTTTGAGACACTTGTGATTTAGGGCTATATAAGTAAACATTGATTGATTGATTGATTGATTGAGGATAGTGACACTACACTTTGTGATAGTGATACTACACTTTATGATAGTGACTCTACACTTTCTTTATAGTGACACTACATTATAATAGTGACACTACACTTTATCATAGTGAAACTAAACTTTGATGGTGACACTACACTTTATGATCGTGACACAGCCCTCCATAATACTGTAATACTGCCAACCCTAAATCTTACTGAACTTAAACCACATAAAACCGACTTACCCGTGTTAGACAAGACGTTAGGGTAGCAGTATTGTTTATCCTTCAGCTCCAGAAATTCACAGAACCTTCTCTGGTCTTCTTCTATTGTGGCGGTCAGGTTTGAAAACTGTCCCGGGCTCCCGTGGTCCTCCAGGAGGAGACTCAGTGTGTACCTACACTGGTGCCAGTAGTCTTGACAATAGTTGCCACACAGTCCGGGCAAGACCCGCATGGGTGTGTTTGCGTCTTCGGCGTCGTACAGGTGGGCAGCGTATGGAGAGCACTCCTGCACGGGGATGAAAAATGTCGATTAGTTCATTTTGAACTGTTAGAGCAGGGGTGTTCAAAGATCAACAAAGTACCAAGGCGGTCTTTGAATGCTCCATTTTTACTACCGTCCTGCAGACAATGTGAGTATATTGGATCAATGACCTTTCAAAGTACTTAGAAAAAATAGCACAGCATTTACTTTTATAACAAAATCCAAACAACCTTCCCTAGTCATGGTGCAAAAATAAAAATGCCCACAAGATGTCATAATATCAACAATGTGAGTATATTGGATCAATGACCCTTCAAAGTACTTTGTAGAACAGCATTTACTTTTATAGCACAATCCAAACAACCTTCCCAAGTCATGGTGCAAAAATAAAAATGCCCACAAGATGTCATAATATCAACAATGTGAGTAGGGACGGCGTGGCGAAGTTGATAGAGTGGCTGTGCCAGCAATCGGAGTGTTGCTGGTTACTGGGGTTCAACTCCCACCTTCTACCTTCCTAGTCACGTCCGTGGTGTCCTTGGGCAAGACACTTCACCCTTTGCCTCTGATGGCTGCTGGTTAGCGCCTTGCATGGCAGCTCCCGCCATCAGTGTGTAAATGTGTGTGTGAATGGGTAAATGGGGAAATACTGTCAAAGCGCTTTGAGTACTGTTGGAAGCCATATCCATATTTAAGTGTTACTTCTTTCTAAAAACTCCTATAGTCATATTTACATCAGCTAATGTCTCGTGTGGTACAAAGTGCTTGGATTCGAGTGTCCTTGGTTAGAGTCAGAGCGATGTCTTTGTTGAGACTGCCATTACATTCCTGAGATACGGAGCACAGCTAGACGGGGGAAACAGCAGGTGGGGGGCAGGAGAAGGAGGAAGTAGACAGGAGTTCCGGGGTTTTGGTAGACCGATCTGGACCGGGCTAGGGAACGCTTGGGTGCTGGATTGGTCTCAGGTTTGTCCTCTAAGCTTGGAGAATAAACCACAAAATACCAACTTCTGCCTGGTGATTGAATATAAACAACAGCATATTGCCATAAAAAGAATCTGGGAGAGACTAGCAATTTGAATTCCCCATTGGAGGAATGCTGGTCAACGCAACAGTACCTTGAATGTAGAAAAGCGCTATACAAGTATAACCCATTTATCATTTCATTTATTTATATTGGATCAATGACCCTTCAAAGTACTTTGGAAAAATAGCACAAAATTTACTTTTATAACACAATCCAAACAACCTTCCCAAGTCATGGTGCAAAAATAAAAATGCCCACGAGATGTCATAATATCAACAAAGTACCAAGGCGGTCTCTGAATGCTCCATTTCTGCCGAACTGCAGACAATGTGAGTATATTAGATTCATGACCCTTCAAAGTACTTGGCAAAAATAGCACAGCATTTACATTTATAACACAATCCAAAAAACCTTCCCAAGTCATGGTGCAAAAAAAAAAATTGCAACTAACATAAAGGTCAACACACATGGTCACACATAACCTGCTCAGGAGGGAACAGGTGGTAGAGGTAAACGGCACCGTGCCCCCCTCCCCCCCCCCCCCCCCCCCCTCTCAGTGAGCTGTGGAGTCCCCCAAGGCAGTATATTGGGACCTTTACTGTTCCTAATATACATAAATGACTTGTCATCGGCATGCGACTGTGAATTGTTCTTGTTTGCAGATGACTCTGCCTTGCTGGTATCCGGCAAGGACAAGTCACAGGTGGACAAAATCCTCAGTGCTGAGCTCTGTAGAACTTGCACCTGGCTCGCTGACAACAAGCTATCCATACACTTGGGTAAAACGGAATCCATCCTGTTTGGGTCCCACATCAACCTTAAGAAAGTCAATGACTTCACCATAAAAGTAGGTGACATTGTTATCACCAGGAAAGATGAGGTCACCTACCTAGGTTCCATTCTAGAGGCTAACCTTTCCTGTGATAAAATGGCAACCAAGGTAATCAGAAAGGTTAACCAACGAACGAGATTTCTCTACAGAATCTCCTCTCTGGTCAACAAAAGCACCTTGAGGATTCTGGCGGGAACTCTCGTTCAACCCTTTTTCGATTACGCATGCACCTCCTGGTACCCTAGCACCTCCAAAACCCTCAAATCTAAACTCCAAACATCTCAGAACAAGCTAGTCAGGTTACTTCTAGACCTCCACCCCAGATCCCACCTCACTCCTACCCACTTCTCTAAAGTGGGCTGGCT
>NC_084743.1:1083001-1098001 GCF_033978785.1 Entelurus aequoreus
CCTACTTTGGAGGTCTGTCCGACAAACCAAAACAAACAAAGCGTGCATTAACAGATCGATAAAAATCAGTAGCGAGTAGCGAGCTGATTGTAGATAAATAGAGCGGAGTAAAAGTAGAGTTTCTTCTCTATAAATATACTCAAGTAAAAGTAAGTTGCATTAAATTACTCTTAGAAGTACAATTTATCCCAAAAGTTACTCAAGTAGATGTAACGGAGTAAGTAGCGTGTTACTACCCACCTCTGACAATACTTTATATTAGGGTTGTACGGTATACTGGTAGTAGTATAGTATCGCGGGACTATCCATCCATCCATCGTCTTCCGATCATCCGAGGTCGGGTCGCGGGGGCAGCCCAGACTTCCCTCTCCCCAGCCACTTGATCCAGCTCCTCCCGGGGGATCCCGAGGCGTTCACAGGCCAGCCGGGAGACATAGTCTTCCCAACGTGTTCTGGGTCGGACGTGCCCTAAACACCTCCCTAGGGAGGCGTTCGGGTGGCATCCTGACCAGATGCCGGAACCACCTCATCTGGCTCCTCTCCATGTGGAGAAGCAGCGGCTTTACTTTGAGTTCCTCCCGGATGACAGAGCTTCTCACCCTCTCTCTAAGGGAGAGACCCGCCACCCGGCGGAGGAAACTCATTTGGGCCGCTTGTACCCGTGATCTTGTCCTTTCGGTCATAACCCAAAGCTAATGACGATAGGTGAGGATGGGAACGTAGATCGACCGGTAAATTGAGAGCTTTGCCTTCCGGCTCAGCTCCTTCTTCACCACAACGGATCGAAACAGCGTCCGCATTACTGAAGACGCCGCACCGATCCGCCTGTCGACCTCACGATCCACTCTTCCCCCACTCGTGAACAAGACTCCGAGGTACTTGAACTCATCCTCTTGGGGCAGGGTCTCCTCCCCAACCCGGAGATGGCACTCCACCCTTATCGCGGTACTAATGAATCCAAAAACATTGCTGGTTTTACGAGCAGAGGAGCATGTTCGGCAGCGCACAATCACAGAGTACTTACAAGCAGACACAGCGTGTAGACAGAAAAGGGAGAACGGACGCATTTTGGCTTAAAAACTAAAGATAAAGGTGAAGTTATAACACTGGAACGCCCTCAGGAAGAGGTGCTTTAAAACATGGCTATGTAGCTAGCGGCTGTCAGAATAATTGTATGCAAGTTATCACAAAATTTCTGTTCCCGGCGAGCAGACGAAGGCTGTCTTTGATCTTACCAAGCAAAAAGGCTTGTAAAACTCCACTGTGTACGATGGGAAGCGACATGAAGGTGTCGGTTTCTTTGATTTACTGTGATCCACAGGAAGGTCTTGTCTTGACCCGAGATCTACAACGTGGAGAGGAAGCAGGACCTGACGCGAGCTCCAGGCATCTTTTCTTTGAACTGTTTTGTGACCGAGTGCGACAGCTTTTGACGACCCCATCTCCCCTTAGAAACAGCTGTTGCCATGTAATCAGGGAAAGTCCAAATAAAAGAGGAGGCGTGCAACCAATTCGTCAGAGCGTGGTGGAAGACTGTACAAGAGTACAGCCCAGACGTTTCTCCTCAGTGAGCTGAATTGAATCCTGTCTCTGTTTAATTCCTTGCTTCTTGTCTGTTTCATAGATGTCATCAGTGTTTCAGCTACTTCTAAATCACTAATCCTCGCCTCCATGGCGACAAATAAAGTATGTTTCTTGCAAGTATCATCCTTGCAGGGCGAGGAATAGCTAAACATGCTTCACTACACAAGCTAGCACCCCTGAATGTAAACAAAAGCCACAGGTGGATCCACACCCAACATCAACAACAGTGTGAATATATTTGGAAGTTGTTTTAGAGGCTTTGAAGGCTTCAACGGTGCCTTCAAGCAACGTTCTTGCCTCTCAATAACAATTGTGAGCAAATGCAGTTCCCCTTTAAAGTGCAAGTCTTGGACCAGAACCACTTGGCCCGGAAAAGACATCTAAATGCAGCCAGGCCTAAATGGAGGGACGTCTCGTAGGGTCGATACTGTAGTCCGCTGTGAGGAAATGACAGCAGACCGGTGAGTCATGGTTGTGAGAAGTGGCTGCTCCTTCAGACCACGTCTGCTGACTTTGAGGTCTGGGTCAGTCCCTCCGGTTATGAAAATCCTACTGTGATTTGATTATGAGGCTCAATTAACTTGAGTCATGGCTTAAAAAGATTTCTTATTCCAATGTTTCTTTTTTTTGTTACAGCAATTTGAGATTGTTACCTTGTTGTTTTGGGGCTGAATAAAACGCCTTAGAAGCGACTAGCTTTGACCTTGGTTCTGATGAATGCGCCTTGTGTTTCTTACCTTTGCACTCTCACTCATAAATATTATTCATGGTGTCATGAAGTACCAGTCTGGGGAGAGAGTGAAGGAGGAAGTTGTAGGAAGGCATAGCAAACTAAGTGGACAGAAACATGAGAGATGGGCAACTATTTTAGAGACTACCTAGACATTCGGATAGTTTGGTTCATCATCATCCTATTATTTGTACTTACTTCTTTTTTTGTAGAATAAATTGTTCACCTTCAATTCTAATACCTCATCATTTGAGACCTTAGAACAAAAAAATCTCTGAGGACTCTCCCCTCCTAAAAGAGAGGGTTGCTAATAGACTTGTCTAAGTCTAAGTCTAAGTCCAAGTCTAAGTCTAAGTCTAAGGCATAGCAATAGGTGGACAAAAACATGAAAGATGGGCAATTATTTTAGAGACTACTTAGACATTCGGATAGTTTGGTTCATTCTATTATTTGTACTTCTTTTTTTGTAGAATAAATTGTTCAACTTCAATGCTAATATCTCATCATTTGAAACCTTGGAACAAAAAAATCTCTGAGGACTCTCCCCTCCTAAAAGAGAGCGTTCCTAAGACTTGTCTAAGTCCAAGTCTAAGGCATAGCATTAACTGGACAAAAACATGAGAGATGTGCAACTATTTTAGAGACTACTTCGACATTAAGATAGTTTGGTTCATCATCATTATACTATTTGTAGAATACCTCATCATTTGAGACCTTAGAACAAAACAATATCTGAGGACTCTCCCCTCCTAAAAGAGAGTGTTCCTAATAGACTTGTCTAAGTCTAAGTCTAAGGCATAGCAATAAGTGGACAAAAACATGAGATGGGCAACTATTTTAGAGACTACCCAGACATTAGGATAGTTTGGTTCATCATCATTATACTATTTGTAGAATACCTCATCATTTGAGACCTTAGAACAAAAAAATATTTGAGGACACTCCCCTCCTAAAAGAGAGCGTTCCTAATAGACTTGTCTAAGTCTAAGTCTAAGGCAAAGGCATAGCAATAAGTGGACAAAAACATGAGAGATGGGCAACTATTTTAGAGACTACTTCGACATTTGGATAGTTTGGTTCATCATCATTATACTATTTGTAGAATACTTCATCATTTGAGACCTTAGAACAAAAAAATCTCTGAGGACTCTCCCCTCCTAAAAGACAGCGTTCCTAATAGACTTGTTTAAGTCTAAGTCTAAGGCATAGCAATAAGTGGACAAAAACATGAGAGATGGGCAACTATTTTAGAGACTACCCAGACATTCGAATTGTTTGGTTCATTCTATTATTTGTACTTACTTCTTTTTTCGTAGAATAAATTGTTCAACTTCTATTCTAATACCTCATCATTTGAGACCTTGGAACAAAAAAATCTCTGAGGACTCTCCCCTCCTAAAAGAGAGCGTTCCTAATTGGCTTGTCTAAGTCTAAGTCTAAGGCATAGCAATAGGTGGGCAAAAACATGAGAAATGGGCTACTATTTTAGAGACTACTTCGACATACCTCATCATTTGAGACCTTAGAACAAAAAAATCTCTGAGGACTCTCCCCTCCTAAAAGAGAGCGTTCCTAATAGACTTGTCTAAGTCTAAGTCTAAGGCATAGCAATAACTGGACAAAAACATGAAAGATGGGCAACTATTTTAGAGACTACTTAGACATTCGGATAGTTTGGTTCATTCTATTATTTGTACTTACTTCTTTTTTCGTAGAATAAATTGTTCAATTTCAATGCTAATACCTCATCATTTGAGACCTTAGAACAAAAAAATCTGTGAGGACTCTCCCTTCCTAAAAGAGAGCATTCCTAATAGACTTGTTTAAGTCTAAATCTAAGGCATAGCAATAAGTGGACAAAAACATGAGAGATGGGCAATTATTTTAGAGACTACCCAGACATTCGAATTGTTTGGTTCATTCTATTATTTGTACTTAGTTCTTTTTTCATAGAATAAATTGTTCAACTTCAATGCTAATACCTCATCATTTGAGACCTTGGAACAAAAAAATCTCTGAGGACTCTCCCCTCCTCAAAGAGAGCGTTCCTAATAGGCTTGTCTAAGTCTAAGTCTAAGGCATAGCAATAGGTGGGCAAAAACATGAGAAATGGGCTACTATTTTAGAGACTACTTCGACATACCTCATCATTTGAGACCTTAGAACAAAAAAATCTCTGAGGACTCTCCCCTCCTAAAAGAGACCGTTCCTAATAGACTTGTTTAAGTCTAAGTCTAAGGCATAGCAATAAGTGGACAAAAACATGAAAGATGGGCAACTATTTTAGAGACTACTTAGACATTCAGATAGTTTGGTTCATTCTATTATTTGTAATTCTTTTTTCGTAGAATAAATTGTTCAACTTCAATTCTAATACCTCATCATTCGAGACCTTAGAACAAAAAAATCTCTGAGGACTCTCCCCTCCTAAAAGAGAGGGTTGCTAATAGACTTGTTTAAGTCTAAGTCTAAGGCATAGCAATAAGTGGACAAAAACATGAGAGATGGGCAACTATTTTAGAGACTACTTAGACATTCGAATAGTTTGGTTCATTCTATTATTTGTACTTAGTTCTTTTTTCGTAGAATAAATTGTTCAACTTCTATTCTAATACCTCATCATTTGAGACCTTGGAACCAAAAAATCTCTGAGGACTTTCCCCTCCTAAAATATAGTGTTCCTAAGACTTGTCTAAGTCTAAGTCTAAGGCATAGCATTAACTGGACAAAAACATGAGAGATGTGCAACTATTTTAGAGACTACTTCGACATTAGGATAGTTTGGTTCATCATCATTCTACTATTTGTAGAATACCTCATCATTTGAGACCTTAGAACAAAACAATATTTGAGGACACTCCCCTCCTAAAAGACAGCGTTCCTAATAGACTTGTCTAAGTCTAAGTCTAAGTCTAAGTTGTATCAAAACCCGTCCAGCAGTTTTTGGAGTGCAGGACACTCCTCCATTTACCTGACAGAGAATGTTGCGTTGGGTTAAATTAACCCAGCGTTGGTTTGGGCTGATATTTACCCAGCAGTCGGGTTGAAAACTACCCAGATTGGGTAGTTTTCTACCCAGCAACTGGTTTGAAAACTACCCATATTGGGTAATTTTCTACCCAGATTGGGTAATTTTCTACCCAGCAGTTTTTCGAGTACAGGACACTAGTACTTTTACCTGACAGAGAATGTTGCGTTGGGTTATATTAACCCAGCGTTGGTTTGGTCTGATAGTTACCCAGCAGCCGGGTTGAAAACTACCAAGATTGGGTTGTTTTCTACCCAACAGTTTTTCGAGTGTAGGACACTACTCCTTTTACCAGACAGAAAATGTTGCGTCGGGTTAAATTAACGCAGCGTTTGCTTGGCTGGGTAACTATCAGACCAAACCAATGCTGGGTTGATTTAACCCAGATTGGGTAGTTTTCAACCCGGCTACTGGGTAGAAAACTACCTAACAGCTGGGTTAAAAACTACCCAGATTGGTTTGTTTTCTACCCAGCAGTTTTTTGAGCGCAGGACGTCCTTTTACCTGACAGAGAATGTTGCGTTGGGTTAAATTAACCCAGCGTTGGTTTGGTCTGATAGTTACCCAGCAGCCGGGTTGAAAACTACCCAGATTGGGTAGTTTTCTACCCAGCAACTGGTTTGAAAACTACCCAGATTGGGTAATTTTCTACCCAGCAGTTTTTCGAGTGCAGGACACTACTCTTTTTGCCTGACAGAGAATGTTGCGTTGGGTTAAATTAACCCAGCGTTGGTTTGGGCTGATATTTACCCAGCAGCCGGGTTGAAAACTACCCAATCTGGGTAGTTTTCTACCCAGCAACTGGTTTGAAATCAACCCTAATTGGGTAATTTTCTACCCAGCAGTTTTTGGAGTGCAGGACACTACTCCTTTTACCTGACAGAGAATGTTGCGTTGGTTTAAATTAACCCAGCGTTGGTTTGGTCTGATAGTTACCCAGCAGCCGGGTTGAAAACTACCCAGATTGGGTAATTTTCTACCCAGCAGTTTTTCGAGTGTAGGACACTACTCCTTTTACCTGACAGAGAATGTTGCGTTGGGTTAAATTAACCCAGCATTGGTTTGGTCTGATAGTTACCCAGCAGTCGGGTTGAAAACTACCCAGATTGGGTAGTTTTCTACCCAGCAACTGGTTTGAAAACTACCCAGATTGGGTTAATTTCTACCCAGCAGTTTTTCGAGTGCAGGACACTAGTCCTTTTACCTGACAGAGAATGTTGCGTTTGGTTAAATTAACCCAGCGTTGGTTTGGTCTGATAGTTACCCAGCAGTCGGGTTGAAAACTACCCAGATTGGGTAATTTTCCACCCAGCAGTTTTTCGAGTGCAGGACACTACTCCTTTTACCTGACAGAGAATGTTTCGTTGGGTTAAATTAGCCCAGCATTGGTTTGGTCTGATAGTTACCCAGCAGTCGGGTTGAAAACTACCCAGATTGGGTAGTTTTCTACCCAGCAACTGGTTTGAAAACTACCCAGATTGGGTTAATTTCTACCCAGCAGTTTTTCGAGTGCAGGACACTAGTCCTTTTACCTGACAGAGAATGTTGCGTTGGGTTAAATTAACCCAGCGTTGGTTTGGTCTGATAGTTACCCAGCAGTCGGGTTGAAAACTACCCAGATTGGGTAGTTTTCTACCCAGCAACTGGTTTGAAAACTACCCAGATTGGGTAATTTTCTACCCAGCAGTTTTTCGAGTGCAGGACACTACTCCTTTTACCTGACAGAGAATGTTGCGTTGGTTTAAATTAACCCAGCGTTGGTTTGGTCTGATAGTTACCCAGCAGCCGGGTTGAAAACTACCCAGCAACTGGTTTGAAAACTACCCAGATTGGGTAACTTTCTACCCAGCAGTTTTTCGAGTGCAGGACACTACTCCTTTTACCTGACAGAGAATGTTGCGTTGGGTTAAATTAACCCAGCGTTGGTTTGGTCTGATAGTTACCCAGCAGTCGGGTTGAAAACTACCCAGATTGGGTAGTTTTCTACCCAGCAACTGGTTTGAAAACTACCCAGATTGGGTAATTTTCTACCCAGCAGTTTTTCGAGTGCAGGACACTACTCCTTTTACCTGACAGAGAATGTTGCGTTGGTTTAAATTAACCCAGCGTTGGTTTGGTCTGATAGTTACCCAGCAGCCGGGTTGAAAACTACCCAGCAACTGGTTTGAAAACTACCCAGATTGGGTAACTTTCTACCCAGCAGTTTTTCGAGTGCAGGACGCTACTCCTTTTACCTGACAGAGAATGTTGCGTTGGGTTCAATTAACCCAGCGTTGGTTTGGTCTGACCGTTACCCAGCAGTCGGGTTGAGAACTACCCAATCTGGTTAGTTTTCTACCCCAGTGCAGGACACTACTCCATTTACCTGACAGATAATGCTGCGTATGTACTTCCCACAGGTGGCGTAGCCCGTGTGGTCGAAGTTCTCCATGATGGTGTAGAACCTGACCGCCAGCCGATGATCCTTCTCGTCGTCGCAGCATCCGAACTTGGAGTAGTCCTTGCAGAAGAGCAGCGGCTGCCGGGGCTCGAACGGTGGCTTGTAGTCCAAACACTGCGGATGACAGCACCCCCACCTCACCTGGACCAGCAGCAGCGTGGCCAGGGACAGGCGAGCGGAGAAGTGCTTCCGGGTGCATATCGGTGAGGTCATTTTTTTTTTGGTGGTTTTGAGTATACAGACCGGGAACAATGTACAGGGTCAGTACGGACTATGTGGAGCTAGACGTCAGGCATGGTTCAGTGTGGGCATCGGTCACAGGTCTGCACCAAAAAGTGGTGTTTTCTTCCAGAAACGTGAGGTGGTTTGTGCTCCTCGTTCTTCAGTCCTGACAAGAGCGGCCCAGTCCATGACGTGACGAACGGTCCCAAGCAAAACAACCCGGAGAAGATATGCGATCCAGTCAAAGGGAGGTGGAGAGAAAAGAGTTAGTCCATCTTGGAGGACTGGCTTGTTTTCTGTGGACATGTGCTGGCGGGCTGCAGCCAGCAGACGCCATGCATCCACACAGCGAGAGAGAGAGAGAGAGAGAGAGAGAGAGAGAGAGAGAGATTCTTTCATTCAGACTTGCAGAAAGCCACGCTGCAAGGTCCCTCCCTCTTGCCTCCACCTCCTGTCCCCGTCTTCTCCTTTCCTACAAAGACGCGTGCATTCCTTCTCCTAGCATGTGGTCCACGTTGCCCTGAACTTGCAACTTTACAAATCCCCTCCCCGCTTTTTTACCCTCCTCAGCATTCCCAGACCTCCTCCTTGGTCTCTGTCCTTCCCAAACCGACGCGTTCGTGTGTAAGTGTGTGTGTGTTTGTGTGTGTGTGTGTGTGTGTGTTCTTGTATTTCTACCCTTCTTGAGACGTCAACAAGGAAAATTACCTTCCTTATGAGGACCGGTGAACAAGTTAGGACATAAATCATGGTCCCAATACGGAAAACCATTGCATCTAGTAGAGAGTCAAATGCAAGTCCGTGAACATTGCTCCAAAGTCAGGATTTTTTTTTGTCGATTTAATGTGCATACAAAAGCAAACGTTGATATTTGCACCCCTGGTGGAGAAATCTATCAAAATGAGGGTGGTCCCAAAAAGGAGGGATTTTTCAAATTGACTGTGTGTCGGTTTTAAAAGTGCTCCGCCTCTGGTCAACATATGTAATAACAAGTGTGTGTAAGAAGTTGAAATGTGCCACCAATAACTTGAAGTAAATAATTAAGATTTAAAAAATCAATAATAATTAAACAACAAAATTTGTTTACTAAAAGCACTCTTTTTCTCACAATGTGTCGACTTTTTTCTTATAAAATTGGGAACAATTTCTCATATTATTTCTGTTTCTGTAATATTGCAATATCTTCTCGTAAAATTATTACTTTTTTATTTTAAAAAATTACTTTTTAATGGGAAATTTGTCATATAAAATTCTGACTTTTATCACAATATTGCCAATTTTTTTGTTGTTCTTGTAAATTAGTGACATTCTTTGAGTAAAATTATGACTTTTGTCATATTGTGAAATTCCAATTGTTATTATAGTATTGCCAAAATGTTAAAGTTTTCTTATAAAATTATGACTTTCGTCGAGTAAAATTACGACTCTTTTCATAAAATTGTCAAAATGTTTCGCTTTGTCTTGTAAAATTGCGACTGGTATTGAGTAAAATTCCAACTTTTATCATAATATTGCACACGACTTGCATTATAATACTGCCAAAATTCTAAGTTTTTCTTGTGAATTTCCAACTCATTTTTCACAACGAGCTTTTTTATATTTGCATAATATGTATGTATTATTAATGTTGTAAATACACATTTTTATATATCTAGAAAGGCTGGTCCTAAAGAGGGAGGCATTATTTGGAGGTCTCAAGAAGGTAAGAAATACAAGCATGTGTGTGTGTGTGTGTGTGTGTGTGTGTGTGTGTGTCTGTGTGTGTGTGTGTGTGTGTGTGTGTGTGTGTGTGTGCGTGTGTTCTTGTATTGCTACCCTTCTTGAGACGTCAACAAGGAAAAGTACCTTCCATATGAGGACCGGTGAACAAAGTTAGGACATAAATCATGGTCCCAATACGGAAAACCATTGCATCTAATAGAGAGTCAAATGCAAATCCGTGAACATTGCTCCAAAGTCAGGATTTTTTTTTTTGGTCGATTTAATGTGCATACAAAAGTAAACGTTGACATTTGCACCCCTGGTGGTGAAATCTATCAAAATGAGTGTGGTCCCAAAAAGGAGGGATTTTTCAAATTGAAATGCGCCCCCTATGGCCAAAATTAATTAAAAAAAACTAATAAATGTGTATATAGAGACATACTGTAATAATTTCAAATAAATAAGATTAAAAACCAATTACAAACAAAACACAATGTGTCGACTTTTTTCTTATAAAATTGGGAACAATTTGTCATATTTTTTCTGTTTCTGTAATATTACAATATCTTCTCGAAAAATTATTACTTTTTTATTTTAAAAAAATTACTTTTTAATGGGAAATTTGTCATATAAAATTCTGACTTTTATCACAATATTGCCAATTTTTTTGTTGTTCTTGTAAATTAGTGACATTTTTTTTGTAAAATGATGACTTTTGTCATAATTTTGGCAGGTAAAATTACAATTATTATAGTATTGCCAAAATGTTAAAGTTTTCTTATAAAATTATGACTTTCGTCGAGTAAAATTACAACTCTTTTCATAAAATTGTCAAAATGTTTCGCTTTTTCTTGTAAAATTGCGACTGGTATTGAGTAAAATTCCAACTTTTATCATAATATTGCACAAATGTTCAGTTTTTCTTGTAAAATTTTGACTTGCGTTGAGTAAAATTACGACTTGCATTATAATACTGCCAAAATTCAACGTTTTTCTTGTGAAATTGTGACCTTTTTCTTGTGAAATTCCAACTCATTTTTCACAACAAGCTTTTTTATATTTGCATAGTATGTATATATTATTAATGTTGTAAATACACATCTTTATATATCTGGAAAGGGTGGTCCTAAAGAGGGAGGCATTATTTGGAGGTCTCAAGAAGGTAAGAAATACAAGAATGTGTGTGTGTGTGTGTTTGTGTGTGTGTGTGTGTGTGTGTGTGTGTGTGTTCTTGTATTTCTACCCTTCTTGAGACGTCAACAAAGAAAAGTACCTTCCATATGAGGACCGGTGAACAAGTTCGGACCGAAATCATGGTCCCAATACAGAAAACCATTGCATCTAATAGAGAGTCAAATGCAAGTCCGTGAACATTGTTCCAAAGTCAGGATTTTTTTTTTTTTCGATTTAATGTGCATACAAAAGTAAACATTGACATTTGTACCCCTGGTGGTGAAATATATCAAAATTTGTGTGGTCCCGAAAAGGAGGGATTTTTCAAATTGACTGTGTCGGTTTTAAAAGTGCTCCCCCTCTAGTCAACATATGTAATAACAAGTGTGTGTAAGAAGTTGAAATGCGCCACCAATAACTTGAAGTAAATAATTAAGATTAAAAAAATCAATAATAATTAAACAACAACATTTGTTTACTAAAAGCAGTCTTTTTCTCACAATGTGTCGAGTTTTTTCTTATAAAATTGGGAACAATTTCTCATATTCTTTCTGTTTCTGTGATATTGCAATATCTTCTCGTAAAATTATTACTGTTTTATTTAAAATAATTACTTTTTAATGGGAAATTTGTCATATAAAATTCTGACTTTTATCACAATATTGCCAATTTTTTTGTTGTTCTTGTAAATTAGTGACATTCTTTGAGTAAAATTATGACTTTTGTCATATAGTGAAATTCCAATTGTTATTATAGTATTGCCAAAATGTTAAAGTTTTCTTATAAAATTATGACTTTCGTCGAGTAAAATTACGACTTTTCATAAAATTGTCAAAATGTTTCGCTTTTTCTTGTAAAATTGCGACTGGTATTGAGTAAAATTCCAAGTTTTATCATAATATTGCACAAATGTTCAGTTTTTCTTGTAAAATTTTGACTTGCGTTGAGTAAAATTACGACTTGCATTATAATACTGCCAAAATTCTAAGTTTTTCTTGTGAAACTGTGCCCTTTTTCTTGTGAATTTCCAACTCATTTTTCACAACGAGCTTTTTTATATTCGCATAGTATGTATATATTATTAATGTTGTAAATACACATCTTTATATATCTAGAAAGGCTGGTCCTAAAGAGGTAGGCATTTTTGGAGGTCTCAAGAAGGTAAGAAATACAAGAATGTGTGTGTTTGTGTTTGTGTGTGTGAGTGTGTGTGTGTGTTTGTGTGTTCTTGTATTTCTACCATTCTTGAGACGTCAACAAGGAAAAGTACCTTCCATATGAGGACCGGTGAACAAGTTCGGACCGAAATCATGGTCCCAATACAGAAAACCATTGCATCTAATAGAGAGCCAAATGCTAGAGTCCGTGAACATTGCTCCAAAGTCAGGATTTTTTTAAACTAATAAATTGTTATATAGAGACATACTGTAATAACTTAAAGTAAATTATTAAGGTTAAAAACCAATTACAAACAAAAAATAAAAAAATAAAAAACAATAATTTACTAAAAGCAGTCTTTTTCTCAAATTGTGTCGACTTTCTTCTTATAAAATTGAGAAAAATGTCTCATATTATTTCTGTTTCTGTAATATTGCAACATTTTCTCGTAAAATTATTACTTTTTTATGTCAAATTAATACTTTTTTATGTCAAATTATTACTTTTTAATAGGAAATGGTGACATTTTTCATATAACATTCCTACTTTTATCGCAATATTGCCAATTTTTTTTGTTGTTCTTGTATTTTTTGAGTAAAATGTCATTTTTTTAAAATAGTTTTGCCAAGTTAAATTCCGATTATTATTATAATATTGTACACAAAATTTTGTTTTCTTATAAAATTATGACTTTTGTCGAGTAAAATCACGACTCTTTTCATAAAATTGTCAAAATGTTTTGCTTTTTCTTGTAAAATTGCGACTGTTATTGAGTAAAATTCCAACTTTTATCATAAAATTGCACAAATGTTCAGTTTTTCCTGTAAAATTTTGACTTGCGTTGAGTAAAATTACGACTTGCATTGTAATACTGCCAAAATTCTAAGTTTTTCTTGTGAAACTGTGACCTTTTTCTTGTGAATTTCCAACTAATTTTTCACACTGAGCTTTGTTATATTTGCATAGTATGTATATATTATTAATGTTGTAAATACACATTTTTATGTATCTAGAAAGGCTGGTCCTAAAGAGGTAGGCATTATTTGGAGGTCTCCAGAAGGTAAGAAATACAAGAATGTGTGTGTGTGTGTGTGTGTGTGTGTGTGTGTGTGTGTGTGTGTGTGTGTGTGTGTGTGTGTGTGTGTGTGTGTGTGTGTGTGTGTGTGTGTGTGTGTGTGTGTGTGTGTGTGTGTGTGTGTGTGTGTGTGTGTGTGTGGTCTTGTATTTCTACCCTTCTTGAGACGTCAACAAGGAAAAGTACCTTCCATATGAGGACCGATGAACAAGTTCGGACCGAAATCATGGTCCCAATACAGAAAACCATTGCATCTAATAGAGAGACAAATGCTAGAGTCCGTGAACATTGCTCCAAAGTCAGGATTTTTTTTTGTCGATTTAATGTGCATACAAAAGTAAACGTTGACATTTGCACCCCTGGTGGTGAAATATATCAAAATTAGTGTGGTCCCAAAAAGGAGGGATTTTTCAAACTGACTGTGTGTCGGTTTTAAAAGTGCTCCGCCTCTGGTCAACATATGTAATAACAAGTGTGTGTAAGAAGTTGAAATGCGCCACCAATAACTTGAAGTAAATAATTAAGATTAAAAAAATCAATAATGATTAAACAACAACATTTGTTTACTAAAAGCAGTCTTTTTCTCACAATGTGTCAACTTTTTTCTTACAAAATTGGGAACAATTTCTCATATTCTCAATCAATCAATCAATGTTTATTTATATAGCCCTAAATCACAAGTGTCTCAAAGGGCTGTACAAGCCACAACAACATCCTCGGTACAGAGCCCACATACGGGCAAGGAAAAACTCACCCCAGTTTATTCTTTCTGTTTCTGTAATATTGCAATATTTTCTCATAAAATTATTACTTTTTTATGCAAAATAATTACTTTTTAATGGGAAATTTGTCATATATAATTCTGACTTTTATCGCAATATTGCCAGTTTTTTTGTTGTTCTTGTAAGTTAGTGACTTTTTTGAGTAAAATGAAAGTTTTGCCAATTGAAATTCCAATTATTATTATTATAATATTGCCAAAATGTTTAAGTTTTCTTATAAAATTATGACTTTTGTCAAGTAAAATTACAACTCTTTTCATAAAACTGTCAAAATGTTTAGCTTTTTCTTGTAAAATTGCGACTGTTATAGAGTACAATTCCAACTTTTGTCATAATATTGCACAAATGTTCAGTTTTTCTTGTAAAATTTTGACTTGCGTTGAGTAAAATTACGACTTGTATTATAATACTGCCAAAATTTTAAGTTTTTCTTGTGAAATTGTGACTTTTCTTGTGAAATTCCAACTCATTTTTCACAACAAGCTGGTTTATATTTTCATAGTATGTATATATTATTAATATTGTAAATACACATCTTTATATATCTAGAAAGGCTGGTCCTAAAGAGGTAGGCACTTTTTGGAGGTCTCAAGAAGGTAACACTTACAAGTGTGTGTGTGTGTGTGTGTGTGTGTGTGTGTGTGTGTGTGTGTGTGTGTGTGTGTGTGTGTGTGTGTGTGTGTGTGTGTGTGTGTGTGTGTGTGTGTGTGTGTGTGTGTGTGTGTGTGTGTGTGTGTGTGTGTGTGTGTGTGTGTGTGTGTGCGTGTGTGTGTGTGTGTGTGTGTGTGTGTGTGTGTGTCTCAGAAGGACGTGTCTTACGAGTCGAGACTAATGGATTCGTCACACGTTTTTTTTTTGGATGTTCAAAGCTCAGCTCTTTTATTGTTGTTGGCATGGACTATTTTCACTATATATATATTTTTTTAAATTTAGTTATTCCCCGAATTGGAATTGCATTATTATGGTATTGTTGTGTATTGTTTTGTTGGATTGATTAATACAAAAAATAAATTAAAAAAAAAAAAAAAATATATATATATATATATATATATATATATATATATATATATATATATATATATATATATATATATATATATATATATA
>NC_084743.1:1105501-1120501 GCF_033978785.1 Entelurus aequoreus
TCGTCTGTCTCTGAATGTACGCTCGGGGGTTCAAAATAAGACAATTTGTCACATTCGTAAGACAAAGCTGCAGATCTCATGCTAGTCATGCATACAGTATTAGACATCACATATACTGTATATATATATATATATATATATATATATATACACTACCGTTCAAAAGTTTGGGGTCACCCAAACAATTTTGTGGAATAGCCTTCATTTCTAAGAACAAGAATAGACTGTGGAGTTTCAGATGAAAGTTCTCTTTTTCTGGCCATTTTGAGCGTTTAATTGACCCCACAAATGTGATGCTCCAGAAACTCAATCTGCTCAAAGGAAGGTCAGTTTTGTAGCTCCTGTAACGAGCTACACTGTTTTCAGATGTGTGAACATGATTGCACAAGGGTTTTCTAATCATCAATTAGCCTTTTGAGCCAACGAGCAAACACATTGTACCATTAGAACACTGGAGTGATAGTTGCTGGAAATGGGCCTCAATACACCTATGTAGATATTGCACCAAAAGCCAGACATTTGCAGCTAGAATAGTCATTTACCACATTAGCAATGTATAGAGTGTATTTCTTTAAAGTTAAGACTGGTTTAATGTTATCTTCATTGAAAAGTACAGTGCTTTTCCTTCAAAAATAAGGACATTTCAATGTGACCCCAAACTTTTGAACGGTAGTGTGTGTATATATATATATATATATATATATATATATATATATATATATACCCTTATATATATATATATATATATATATACCCTTATATATATATATATATATATATATATATATATATATATATATATATATATATATATATATATATATATATATATATATATATATATATATATATATATATATATATATATATATATATATATATAAATATATATATATATATATATACCCTTATATATATATATATATATATATATATATATATATATATATATATATATATATATATATATATATATATATATATATATATATATATATATATATATATATATACCCTTTGTTGGGAGCTAGCTGTTTAACCATTCAGCTATCCTCGGCCGTATAATTACCAGATTTCCGGGCCCCAATGACATATATCATTGAGAACTGTCTCAGTAAACTTTCATTTAAAAGATTAATTGCTCTGAGTGGATATTTAGTAGTTTTAGAGTGACCTGACTGGGATTGAACCCAGAACCATTTGATTGTAAACTAGCTGTTTAACCATTCAGCTATTCTTGCTCTTTTTATTACCAGATTTCCGGGCCCCAATGACATATATAATTGAGAACTGTCTCAGTAAACTTTCATTTAAAAGATTAATTGCTCTGACTCAATATTTACTAGTTTTAGAGTGACCTGACTGGGATTGAACCCAGAACCCTTTGATTGGGAGCTAGCTGTTTAACCCTTCAGCTATCTTTGGTCTTCTAGACCAAAGTTTTCGGGCCCCAATGAAACATTTAATTGAGAACCTGTCTCAATATATAAAACTGTAAGTGGGACTTGAACCCAGTACCCCTTGGTTAATAGTATTGATGTTACCCACTGAGCTACCTTGGGTTTTCTTAAGGCCAGATGTAATGGTGAACCTGTGTCTGTAAACTATGATGGAGATGTGATGAAACACTGTCCACAAAACTTTCTCCCATGACTCCTCTGGATTTATATTATTGTATATACTAGGTCATAAAATCAATTGTCTACTGCCCACAGCCTGAACCTACACCATTGGTATTACATTGTTATTACACTGTTATTACATTGTTATTAAACTGTTATTATAATGTTATTACATTGTTATTACACTGTTATTATACTGTTATTACACTGTTATTACATTATTATTACACTTTTATTACACTGTTATTTCATTGTTATTACAACGTTATTACATTGTTATTATACTGTTATTACACTGTTAATACACTGTTATTATACTGTTAATACACTGTTATTATACTGTTAATACACTGTTATTACACTGTTATTATACTGTTATTATGCTGTTTTTACATTGTTATTACAATATTACACTGTTATTACATTTTTATTACACTGTTAATACATTGTTATTACACTGTTATTTTACTGTTATTACATTGTTATCACACTGTTATTATACTGTTATTAAACTGTTATTACATTGTTATTACACTGTTATTATACTGTTATTACACTGTTATTACATTGTTATTACACTGTTATTACATTGTTATTACACTGTATTACATTATTATACTGTTATTACACTGTTATTATACTGTTATTACACTGTTTTTACACTGTTATTACATTGTTATTACATTATTATTAGACTGTTATTACACTGTTATTACATTGTTATTACACTGTTATTTTACTGTTATTACATTGTTACTACACTGATAATATTCTGTTATTACATTGTTATTACATTGTTATTACACTGTTATTGCATTGTTATTACACTTTTATTACATTGTTATTACAATGTTATTACATTGTTATTATACTGTTATTACACTGTTAATACACTGTTATTATGCTGTTAATACACTGTTATTATACTGTTAATACACTGTTATTACACTGTTATTATACTGTTTTTACATTGTTATTACAATATTACACTGTTATTACATTTTTATTACACTGTTATTACATTGTTATTACACTGTTATTTTATTGTTATCACAATGTTATTATACTGTTATTAAACTGTTATTACACTGTTATTACATTGTTATTACACTGTTATTTTACTGTTGTTACATTGTTATCACAATGTTATTATACTGTTATTAAACTGTTATTACACTGTTATTACATTGTTATTACACTGTATTACATTATTACACCATTATTATACTGTTATTACATTGTTATTACACTATTAATTTACTGTTATTACACTGTTATTACACTGTTTTTACATTGTTATGACATTATTACACTGTTATTACATAGTTATTACATTGTTGTTACACTGTTATTACACTGTTGTTACATTGTTATTACACTGTTATTTTACTGTTATTACATTGTTATTACACTGATAATATACTGTTATTACACTGTTATGACATTGTTATTAAACTGTTATTATACTGTTATTACATTGTTATTACACTGTTATTTTAATGTTATTACACTATTATTACATTATTATTACACTGTTATTACACTGTTATTACATTGTTGTTACACTGTTATTACATTGTTATTACACTGTTATTAAATTGTTATTACACCGTTATTATACCGTTATTACATTGTTATTACACTGTTATTATATTGTTATTACATTGTTATTACACTGTTATTATATTGTTATTACATCATTATTATCCTGTTATTACATTGTTATTACACTGTTATTTTACTGTTATTACATTGTTATTTCACTGATATTATATTTTTATTACACCATTATTATACTGTTATTACATTGTTATTACACTGTTATTATATTGTTATTACATCATTATTATCCTGTTATTACACTGTTATTTTACTGTTATTACATTGTTATTTCACTGATATTATATTTTTATTACACCATTATTATACTGTTATTACATTGTTATTACACTGTTATTTTACTTTTATTACATTGTTATTACACTGTTATTATACTGTTATTACACTGTTATTACACTGTTATTACACTGTTATTTCATTGTTATTACACTGTTATTACATTGTTATTGCACTGTTATTACACTATTATTACACTGTTATTACATTGTTATTTTACTGTTTTTACATTGTTATTACACTGATATTACATTGTTATTACACTGTTATTTTACTGTTAGTACATTGTTATTACACTGTTATTACATTGTTAGTAGACTGTTATTACATTGTTATTACACTGTTATTAAATTGTTATTACAATGATATTACATTGTTATTACACTGTAATTACATTGTTATTACACTGTTATTTTACTGTTAGTACATTGTTATTACACTGTTATTACATTGTTATTACACTGTTATTTTACTGTTAGTACATTGTTATTACACTGTAATTACATTGTTATTACACTGTTATTACATTGTTATTACCCTGTTATTTTACTCTTACATTGTTATTACACTGTTATTATACTACTATTACACTGTTATTTTACTGTTAATACACTGTTATTACATTGTTAATAAACTGTTATCATACTATTATTACATTGTTACTACACTGTTATTATACTGTTAATACACTGTTATTACAATGTTATTACACTGTTATTACACTGTTTTTACATTGTTATTACACTGTTATTACACTGTTATTACATTGTTTTTACATTGTTATTACACTGTTATTACACTGTTATTACATTGTTATTACACTGTTATTACATTGTTATTACACTGTTATTACATTGTTATTACATTGTTATTACACTGTTCTTACATTGTTATTACACTGTTATTACATTGTTATTAAAATGTTATCATACTATTATTACATTGTTACTACACTGTTATTATACTGTTAATACACTGTTATTACAATGTTATTACACTGTTATTACACTGTTTTACATTGTTATTACACTGTTATTACACTGTTATTACATTGTTTTTACATTGTTATTACACTGTTATTACACTGTTATTACATTGTTATTACACTGTTATTACATTGTTATTACACTGTTATTACATTGTTATTACATTGTTATTACACTGTTCTTACATTGTTATTACACTGTTATTACATTGTTATAACACTGTTACATTGTTAATAAACTGTTATTACATTGTTATTACATTGTTATTACACTGTTATTACATTGTTATTACACTTTTATTACATTGTTATTACAATGTTATTACATTGTTATTATACTGTTATTACACTGTTAATACACTGTTATTATACTGTTAATACACTGTTATTATACTGTTAATACACTGTTATTACACTGTTATTATACTGTTTTTACATTGTTATTACAATATTACACTGTTATTACATTTTTATTACACTGTTATTACATTGTTATTACACTGTTATTTTACTGTTATTACATTGTTATCACAATGTTATTATACTGTTATTAAACTGTTATTACACTGTTATTACACTGTTATTACACTGTTATTACATTGTTACTACACTGTTATTACGTTGTTATTACACTGTTATTACACTGTATTACATTATTACACCATTATTATACTGTTATTACATTGTTATTACACTATTATTATACTGTTATTACACTGTTATTACACTGTTTTTACATTGTTATGACATTATTACACTGTTATTACATTGTTATTACATTGTTGTTACACTGTTATTACACTGTTATTACATTGTTATTACACTGTTATTTTACTGTTATTACATTGTTATTACACTGATAATATACTGTTATTACACAGTTGTTACATTGTTATTACATTGTTATTACACTGTTATTACATTGTTTTTACACTGTTGTTTTAACATTATTAAATTGTTATTACACTGTTATGACATTGTTATTAAACTGTTATTATACTGTTATTACATTGTTATTACACTGTTATTTTAATGTTATTACACTATTATTACATTATTATTACACTGTTATTACACTGTTATTACATTGTTATTACACTGTTATTATATTGTTATTACATCATTATTATCCTGTTATTACATTGTTATTACACTGTTATTTTACTGTTATTACATTGTTATTTCACTGATATTATATTTTTATTACACCATTATTATACTGTTATTACATTGTTATTACACTGTTATTATATTGTTATTACATCATTATTATCCTGTTATTACACTGTTATTTTACTGTTATTACATTGTTATTTCATTGATATTATATTTTTATTACACCATTATTATACTGTTATTACATTGTTATTACACTGTTATTTTACTTTTATTACATTGTTATTACACTGTTATTATACTGTTATTACACTGTTATTACACTGTTATTACACTGTTATTTCATTGTTATTACACTGTTATTACATTGTTATTGCACTGTTATTACACTATTATTACACTGTTATTACATTGTTATTTTACTGTTTTTACATTGTTATTACACTGATATTACATTGTTATTACACTGTTATTTTACTGTTAGTACATTGTTATTACACTGTTATTACATTGTTAGTAGACTGTTATTACATTGTTTTTACACTGTTATTAAATTGTTATTACAATGATATTACATTGTTATTACACTGTTATTACATTGTTATTACACTGTTATTTTACTGTTAGTACATTGTTATTACACTGTTATTACATTGTTATTACACTGTTATTTTACTGTTAGTACATTGTTATTACACTGTTATTACATTGTTATTACACTGTTATTACATTGTTATTACCCTGTTATTTTACTCTTACATTGTTATTACACTGTTATTATACTACTATTACACTGTTATTTTACTGTTAATACACTGTTATTACATTGTTAATAAACTGTTATCATACTATTATTACATTGTTACTACACTGTTATTATACTGTTAATACACTGTTATTACAATGTTATTACACTGTTATTACACTGTTTTTACATTGTTATTACACTGTTATTACACTGTTATTACATTGTTTTTACATTGTTATTACACTGTTATTACACTGTTATTACATTGTTATTACACTGTTATTACATTGTTATTACACTGTTATTACATTGTTATTACATTGTTATTACACTGTTCTTACATTGTTATTACACTGTTATTACATTGTTATTAAACTGTTATCATACTATTATTACATTGTTACTACACTGTTATTATACTGTTAATACACTGTTATTACAATGTTATTACACTGTTATTACACTGTTTTACATTGTTATTACACTGTTATTACACTGTTATTACATTGTTTTTACATTGTTATTACACTGTTATTACACTGTTATTACATTGTTATTACACTGTTATTACATTGTTATTACACTGTTATTACATTGTTATTACATTGTTATTACACTGTTCTTACATTGTTATTACACTGTTATTACATTGTTATAACACTGTTGTTACATTGTTATTAAACTGTTATTACATTGTTATTACATTGTTATTACACTGTTATTACATTGTTATTACACTTTTATTACATTGTTATTACAATGTTATTACATTGTTATTATACTGTTATTACACTGTTAATACACTGTTATTATACTGTTAATACACTGTTATTATACTGTTAATACACTGTTATTACACTGTTATTATACTGTTTTTACATTGTTATTACAATATTACACTGTTATTACATTTTTATTACACTGTTATTACATTGTTATTACACTGTTATTTTACTGTTATTACATTGTTATCACAATGTTATTATACTGTTATTAAACTGTTATTACACTGTTATTACACTGTTATTACACTGTTATTACATTGTTACTACACTGTTATTACGTTGTTATTACACTGTTATTACACTGTATTACATTATTACACCATTATTATACTGTTATTACATTGTTATTACACTATTATTATACTGTTATTACACTGTTATTACACTGTTTTTACATTGTTATGACATTATTACACTGTTATTACATTGTTATTACATTGTTATTACACTGTTATTTTAATGTTATTACACTATTATTACATTATTATTACACTGTTATTACACTGTTATTACATTGTTATTACACTGTTATTACATTGTTATTACACTGTTATTAAATTGTTATTACACCGTTGTTATACCGTTATTACATTGTTATTACACTGTTATTAAATTGTTATTACATTGTTATTACACTGATATTATATTGTTATTACATCATTATTATCCTGTTATTACATTGTTATTACACTGTTATTTTACTGTTATTACATTGTTATTTCACTGATATTATATTTTTATCACACCATTATTATACTGTTATTACATTGTTATTACACTGTTATTATATTGTTATTACATCATTATTATCCTGTTATTACACTGTTATTTTACTGTTATTACATTGTTATTTCACTGATATTATATTTTTATTACACCATTATTATACTGTTATTACATTGTTATTACACTGTTATTTTACTTTTATTACATTTTTATTACACTGTTATTATACTGTTATTACACTGTTATTACACTGTTATTACACTGTTATTTCATTGTTATTACACTGTTATTACATAGTTATTGCACTGTTATTACACTATTATTACACTGTTATTACATTGTTATTTTACTGTTTTTACATTGTTATTACACTGATATTACATTGTTATTACACTGTTATTTTACTGTTAGTACATTGTTATTACACTGTTATTACATTGTAAGTAGACTGTTATTACATTGTTATTACACTGTTATTAAATTGTTATTACACTGATATTACATTGTTATTACACTGTTATTACATTGTTATTACACTGTTATTTTACTGTTAGTACATTGTTATTACACTGTTATTACATTGTTATTACACTGTTATTACATTGTTATTACACTGTTATTAAATTGTTATTACACTGATATTACATTGTTATTACACTGTTATTTTACTGTTAGTACATTGTTATTACACTGTTATTACATTGTTAGTACACTGTTATTACATTGTTATTACACTGTTATAAAATTTTTATTACACTGATATTACATTGTTATTACACTGTTATTTTACTGTTAGTACATTGTTATTACACTGTTCTTACATTGTTATTACACTGTTATTTTACTGTTAGTACATTGTTATTACACTGTTATTACATTGTTATTACACTGTTATTACATTGTTATTACCCTGTTATTTTACTCTTACATTGTTATTACACTGTTATTATACTACTATTACACTGTTATTTTACTGTTAATACACTGTTATTACATTGTTAATAAACTGTTGTTATACTGTTATTACATTTTTTTACACTGTTATTACATTGTTATTAAACTGTTATCATACTATTATTACATTGTTACTACACTGTTATTATTCTGTTAATACACTGTTATTACAATGTTATTACACTGTTATTACACTGTTCTTACATTGTTATTACACTGTTATTACACTGTTATTACATTGTTTTTACATTGTTATTACACTGTTATTACACTGATATTACATTGTTATTACACTGTTATTACATTGTTATTACACTGTTATTACATTGTTATTACATTGTTGTTACACTGTTCTTACATTGTTATTACACTGTTATTACATTGTTATAACACTGTTATTACATTGTTATTAAACTGTTATTACATTGTTATTAAACTGTTAACATACTGTTATTACATTGTTACTACACTGTTATTATACTGTTAATACACTGTTATTGCAATGTTATTACACTGTTATTACACTGTTTTTACATTGTTTTTACATTGTTATTACACTGTTATTACACTGTTATTACATTGTTATTACACTGTTATTACATTGTTTTTACATTGTTATTACACTGTTATTACACTGTTATTACATTGTTATTACACTGTTATTACATTGTTATTACACTGTTATTACATTGTTATTACATTGTTATTTCACTGTTATTACATTGTTATTACACTGTTATTACATTGTTATAACACTGTTATTACATTGTTATTACACTGTTATTACACTGTTATTACATTGTTATTAAACTGTTATTACACAGGAGGCAAAATTTGGCGTCTGCCCCGGACTACTTTCCTCATAGGAGGCGAGGAAGGAACCTACTCCCCTTGAATCATCAAAATTTGGCGTCTGCCCCGGACTACCTCCCTCACAGGAGGCGAGGAAGGAACCTACTCCCCTTGAATTATCAACATTTGTTGTCTGCCCCGGACTACCTTCCTCACAGGAGGCGAGGAAGGAACCTACTCCCCTTTTAATTGCTCTGTTTGTAATAAGAGTTTCTCCACAAAGGGTGACATGACCACACACATGAGAACACACACTGGAGAGAAACCTTTCTTGCTCAGCTTGTGCTAAAAGATTCAACACTAAGATGGAAATGATATTGCACATGAGAACACACACAGGTGAGAAACCTTTTACTTGCTCTGTTTGTAAGAAGAATTTCCCCTGTAAGCAAAGCATGACCAGACACATGAGAACACACACTGGAGAGAAACCTTTTACTTGCTCAGCTTGTGCTAAAAGATACAACACTAAGAATGAAATGATATTGCACATGAGAACACACACAGGTGAGAAACCTTTTACTTGCTCTGTTTGTAAGAAGAATTTCCCCTGTAAGCAAAGCATGACCAGACACATGAGAACACACACTGGAGAGAAACCTTATACTTGCTCAGCTTGTGCTAAAAGATACAACACTAAGAATGAAATGATATTGCACATGAGAACACACACTGGTGAGAAACCTTTTCTTGCTCTGTTTGTAAGAAGAGTTTCTCCTGTAAGCAAAGCATGACCAGACACATGAGAACACACTGGAGAGAAACCGTTTAGTTACACTGTGTGTGATAAGATGTTCAGGTTTAAGCAGCAGGTGAGTAAACACAAGTGTGTAACATTATTCCTTGATAAGACTAAAAATACAGATTTAAGCACTGTATTAGAGTGCCTCTTGTAGTACTCCAACTCGCCACACTGAGAAGGGGGGGGCGATCATGAGCTAGCAGATGCATGTTGCTATCATGTTTTATCAGCGAGGAAGACAGCATTTGTGTTTACTTTTTGTAAGATCCAAGTTTTAATGCTCTGCGGAATAAATGAATGACTATGGCTGCCAATATGGAGGATTGTATATATATTTAACATCAAATACGTCTCTTAACAGGTAGAAAAATGACACCACAATAAAAGTGAAACAGCAGCAGGACTCAGTAAATATTTTATTAATTGACTAATTAATTAACTATAAAGAGTAACATGACAGTGGATATTTCACAAGAGTTCACTAAAAAGTGTAAAATGGGAATGCTACATAAATTCTTAACATAGACTGATACTGATACTGTGTAATCATTTATTTGTCCTAACATTATTTTGGGATATAAATTGATGTCCCCCCAATGTTAAAGGCCTACTGAAATGAATTTTTTTTTATTTAAACGGGGATAGCAGATCTATTCTATGTGTCATACTTGATCATTTCGCGATATTGCCATATTTTTAATATGACACAAATGAATCCTGCATAAAAACACCTACGTCTTTTTTATGCTAACCCCTAGCTCCTATGCTAGCTCCTAGCTCCATAGAACACGCCAATACAATTCAAACACCTGATCAACACACACAATCACTCAGCCCAAAAGACCGTTCATGACTTTATGAACCCAAGGTTCATAAAGCTTATATATTTAAAAAAAAGTTACGTACATACGCAAAAAAAAAAGTTGCGCACATACGGTCAAGCGATCAAATGTTTAGAAGCCAAAGCTGCATACTCACGGTAGCACGTCTGCGTCTTTGTCGTCCAAATCAAAGTAATCCTGGTAAGAGTCTGTGTTGTCCCAGTTCTCTACAGGCGTCTGTGTATCGAAGTCAAAAGTCCTCCTGGTTAGAGTCTCTGTTATCCGAGTTCTTCCATCTTGACTGCATCTTTTGGGAATGTAAACAAAGACGCGCCGGCTGTGTACTGTTGTTGCTGACTTCGTTCGAAAAATACGTCCGTTTCGCACCGACAACTTTCTTCTTTGCTTGCTCAGCTTCTTTCTCCATAATGCAATGAACATGATTGCAACAGATTCACGAACACAGATGTCCAGAATACTGTGGAATTATGAAATGAAAACAGAGCTTTTTTGTATTGTATTCAATGTGGAAGGCATACCCGTGTTCCCCGGGCTACGTCACGCGCATACGTCATCCTCAGAGGCGTTTCGAACCGGAAGTTTAGCGGCAAATTTAAAATGTCACTTTATAAGTTAACCCGGCCGTATTGGCATGTGTTATAATGTTAAGATTTCATCATTGATATATAAACTATCAGACTGCGTGGTCGGTAGTAGTGGCTTTCAGTAGGCCTTTAACTCACACAAAAACAGGAAACACAACCAACATTCATTGATAGATTTTGAAGGCCTACTGAAAGCCACTACTAGCAACCACGCAGTCTGATAGTTTATATATCAATGATGAAATCTTAACATTGCAACACATGCCAATACGGCCGGGTTAACTTATAAAGTGACATTTTAAATTTCCCGCTAAACTTCCGGTTGAAAACGTCTATGTATGATGACGTATGCGCGTGACGTCAATGGTTGAAACGGAAGTATTCGGACACCATTGAATCCAATACAAAAAGCTCTGTTTTCATCTCAAAATTCCACAGTATTCTGGACATTTGTGTTGGTGAATCTTTTGCAATTTGTTTAATGAACAATGAAGACTGCAAATAAGAAAGTTGTAGGTGGGATCGGTGTATTAGCGGCCGGCTGCAGCAACACAACCAGGAGGACTTTATGAGTTGGATAGCAGACGCGCTAGCCGACGCTAGCCGCCGACCGCATGGATGATCGGGTGAAGTCTTTCGTCCTTCCGTCGATCACTGGAACGCAGGTGAGCACGGGTGTTGATGAGCAGATGAGGGCTGACTGGCGTAGGTGGAGCGCTAATGTTTTTATCATAGCTCTGTGAGGTCCCGTTGCTAAGTTAGCTTCAATGGCGTCGTTAGCAACAGCATTTTAAGCTTCGCCAAGCTGGAAAGCATTAACCGTGTAGTTACATGTTCATGGTTTAATATTATTGTTGATTTTCTATCTATCCTTCCAGTCAGGGGTTTATGTATTTTGTTTCTATCTGCATTTGAGCCCAATGCTATCACGTTAGCTTCGTAGCTAAAGTGTGTCACCGATGTATTGTCGTGGGGATAAAAGTCACTGTGAATGTCCATTTTGCGTTCTCGACTCTCATTTTCAAGAGGATATAGTATCCCAGGTGGTTTAAAATACAAATCCGTGATCCACAATAGAAAAAGGAGAGAGTGTGGAATCTAATGAGCCAGCTTGTACCTAAGTTACGGTCAGAGCGAAAAAAAGATACACCCTGCACTGCACTCTAGTCCTTCACTCTAACGTTTCCTCATCCACAAATCTTTCATCCTCGCTCAAATTGATGGGGTAATCGTCGCTTTCTCGGTCCGAATCGCTCTCGCTGCTGGTGTAAACAATGGGGAAATGTGAGCAGCCCTTCCTCCGGTGACGTCACGCTACTTCCGGTACAGGCAAGGGTTTTTTTTTTATCAGCGACCAAAAGTTGCGAACTTTATTGTCGATGTTCTCTACTAAATCCTTTCAGCAAAAATATGGCAATATCGCGAAATGATCAAGTATGACACATAGAATGGATCTTCTATCCCCGTTTAAATAAAAAAAAGTAATTTCAGTAGGCCTTTAAGACTAATGTCAGACAAATCTGAAGCTGGGAAATTGCTTGCATTTTATTGAAGTTATAAAATATTGTTCATATTCTAAAGTCAGTTATTGATGAGGTATTTTTTGTATTAAGTACAGCATCTTGGCCTGTCACAAAACTTTTAGTTTGGGATGATAAACTACAAGTTCAAGAGTCACTAACTGATGAGCTGTCCACTGTCCTATGCCAATCTAATCAATTAGGTGTAGCTAACGCAAAGGACGGCCCCCTTGCTACTGCATATAAACCTAAACAGTACTATACATCTCACTTTTGTGTTTTAGAGCCAGTTGAGTACATACTAGATGCCCAGCGGAATAAGGCCAAGGCAAAAGCTGCAGCCGACTTGAAGAAAGCGACAAAGGCTGAAGTTGACTACCGTATTTCCTTGAATAGCCGCAGGGGCGTTAATTAATTTAAAACCTCCTGTCACTCCGGCGTTTACCGGAAACCGGCGGGATGGCCGTGCATGCGGCAATTATTTTAAAACCTCTTCTCACTCCGCCGTTTACCAAAAGGAATCCATAAAATTTAGGCGTGCGCTTTGAGTGTGATGTAAGCATACCATCATGAAAAGCACATTTAATTAAAAAAAACGTTATTATGGTCTTACCTGTACTTATAAATGGAGTCCATTTGCAGCTCCTTCTGACCAAAAGCATCGATAACTTGTTTATAGAAGTCTTCCTTATTTTCTTTCTTCAGTTTTAAAAGTCTCTCTGTCTCGATGGAGATATTCCTTTAATTATTACCTCCTACTTCGATTGAAAGTCCAGTTTAGAAAACTGTTTTATTTTAGATACCGGTATGTAATTCTCCATGTTAGAAGGAAGAAAAAAAATCTCTTGCTGCGTGTGTTCACTTCTTCTGCAGTACCGGAAGTCGCAAGAAGGATCACTAGCGCGGCAGCGCCCTCTACCACCAGGAGGCGGGAGTCATTTAATGACTTATACAGTATTTCACACACGCAGCTACGGTATATTAATAAAACATAGCTGCTTACTGTTCTCTTTAGCATACTGTACAGGTATTCAATAGCTTGGACCTTAAATCCTACTGAATAGCTCTTTATCTTTTTTCCTTTGTGCGATTGTAAACTACTGAAAGCAGCTTCCTTTTTTTTTTTTTTTTTTCTTTTTTTTTTTAAAAGTTTTATTTATACATTTCAACATTTCAACAATCAAATAAGTACAAAAATAGTACAAAACAGTACAAAAAGAATACAAAGCAGCGCCAGGGGGTTATAAATTCAAAGTAACTAAAATAGAATGCAAAAAAACATATATATAATATAAACAAAGTGCAAAGCCATAGGCTCACTCAATTTCAGTAAACAACTCAAATTTGGAACACAGCATAATCGTCTTCACAGCTTTCTGGTTGCTAGAGGTAGAGAGTGTCTTAATGTACAGTTCTAACTCTTTTTTAAAGGCACAAAAGACAGGTCGGGAATTGAGAAACTTACATTTATGAATATAAAACTTAGCCAATAGTATAATGAGGTTGCAAAGGTAAATGAAAGCAGCTTCCTCCATTTTGAAAATGAGGACAGATGCGTCACTCGTGACGTAACGAATTTGACCCGGCGGAAGTTCTAGCCATATGCTAAATATTTTGCAAAACGAGTT
>NC_084743.1:1125501-1170501 GCF_033978785.1 Entelurus aequoreus
GTAGCTCGTATGCTCATGCGACCCAGTTTCGAGTCCGGGGCGGAACAGTAAAGCCGGTGGTGCCGTGACCCGGATGACAGTGAGATTTTGCGGGTGTTAAGTGTATTGGGGGCCAGCCAGTGGGTCTGGACCATCTGTACGTTGGCAAACTACACTCCCTATAACTTTAAGAGCAGTGCTGGCTACCGGATTGATAGCTCTGGCTTTTAGCTCCGTAGCTCGCATGCTCATGCGACCCAGTTTCATCCGGGGCGGAACAGTAAAGCCGGGACTGAACCAGGCAGGTTACATCGGTGCCGTACAGTGGTGCCGTGACCCGGATGACAGTGAGATTTTGCGGGTGTTAAGTCTATTGGGGGCCAGCCAGTAGGTCTGGACCATGTATACGTTGGTAAACCCTAGTCCCTATAACTTTAAGAGCAGTACTGGCTACCGGGTCGGTAGCTAGTATGCTTGTCGCTCATGCTTGACGACCCAGGTTTGAGTCCAGGGCGGAACAGAAAAGCCGGGTCTGAACCAGGCGGGTTACATTGGTGCCGTGACCTAAATGAAAGTGAGGCTTAGGGGCTGAGTGTAACGAAGGCCAGCCTGTATGGATGGGCCATGTGTACGTTTGGTAAACCCTGACAACTTTAAGAGCAGTGCTGGCTACCGGATTGATAGCTCTGGCTTTTAGCTCCGTAGCTCGTATGCTCATGCGACCCAGTTTCGAGTCCGGGGCGGAACAGTAAAGCCGGTGGTGCCGTGACCCGGATGACAGGGAGATTTTGCGGGTGTTAAGTCTATTGGGGGCCAGCCAGTGGGTCTGGACCATGTGTATGTTGGCAAACTACACTCCCTATAACGTTAAGAGCAGTACCGGCTGCCGGGTTGGTAGCTAGCATGCTTGTCTCTCATGCTTGACGACCCAGGTTTGAGTCCAGGGCGGAACAGAAAAGCAGGCAGGTTTCATCGGTGCCATGACCCGAATGAGAGAGTTTTAGGGGGTGAGTGTAACGAAGACCAGTCTGTATGAATGGGCCATGTGTACGTTGGTAAACCCTGGCAACTTTAAGAGCAGTGCTGGCTACCGAATTATAGCCCGGTAGCTAGCACACTCATGCCGGGCGACCCAGGTTCGAGTCCGGGGCGGAACAGTAAAGCCGGGACTGAACCAGGCGGAGTTCATAGTGGAGCTGTACTGTATTCTTTCAATTTCTTAGAATTGCACGATAACTTGATATCTTCAGGACCATCTCTCTCAGTTTTGGGGTTCTTAGCCTGGGAAATGTTGAAAACACAATGAAAAGGTTTTTTATGCACACTCTTGTCTGGTTGTAGAAAAACTCCTAGACTTAAGAATAGCTGCTTTTGTTCTAGAAACCCTAGAAATGTTCATGGTGTGCAAGAATCCACTTTCCGTGACCGCCTCCCTCCGTCAGAAGGCACAGGCGCAGACCACGGCCACCACCACTATGTTGCCGATGGTTGCCAGGACGGCGATCCACAGCCAGATTGTGTCGCTGGACACTTTGCCGTCATCCTCCGTGTCGGAAGGACGGGAGTAGCCGGCGTTGAGGTTGGAGGTGGACGTCTGCAAGGACGTGTTGCCGTTGTACGGAGAATCCATGAAGACAGCCGGGAAATGCTGTTGGAGCGAGAAGGTGGAGTTAACACACATTTTGGACAAACAAACTTATTTTGTTATTATACTAATGTTTGACTCATACCTTGTCATTTATTTTATTCTTTTACTAAAGTTTCACTCATACTTTGTCATTTATTTTGTTTTTATACTAATATTTGATTGAGACTTTATGTCATTTATTTTGTTCTTATACTAATGTTTGACTCATACTTCGACATTTATTTTGTTCTTATACTAAAGTTTCACTCATACTTTGTCATTTATTTTGTTATTATACTAATGTTTCACTCATACCCTGTCATTTATTTTATTCTTATACTAAAGTTTCACTCATACCCTGTCATTTATTTTATTCTTATACTAAAGTTTCACTCATACTTTGTCATTTATTTTATTCTTGTACTAAAGTTTCACTCATACTTTGTCATTTATTTTATTCTTATACTAAAGTTTCACTCATACTTTGTCGTTTATTTTGTTTTTATACTAATATTTGATTGAGACTTTATGTCATTTATTTTGTTCTTATACCAATGTTTGACTCATACTTTGACATTTATTTTGTTCTTATACCAATGTTTCACTCATACTTTGTCCTTTATTTTGTTCTTACACTAATGTTTGACTCAAACTTTGTCATTTATTTTTATTAGTATACTAATGTTTGACTCATACCTTGTCATTATTTGGTTCTTATACTAATGTTTGATTGAGAAGTTATGTCATTTATTTTGTTCTTATACTAATGTTTCACTCATACCTTGTCATTTATATTGTTATTATACTAATGTTTGACTCATACTTTGTCATTTATTTTGTTCTTATACTAATGTTTGACTCATACTTTGTCATTTATTGTGTTCTTATACTAATGTTTGACTCATACTTTGTCATTTATTTTGTTCTTATACTAATGTTTGACTCATACGTTGTCATTTATTTTGTTCTTATACTAATGTGTCACTCATACTTTGTCATTTATTTTGTTCTTATACTAATGTTTCACTCATACTTTGTCATTTATTTTGTTCTATACTAATGTGTGACTCATACTTTGTCATTTATTTTGTTCTTATACTAATGTTTCACTCATACTTTGTCATTTATTTTGTTCTATACTAATGTTTGACTCATACTTTGTCATTTATTTTGTTCTATACTAATGTTTGACTCATACTTTGTCATTTTTTTTGTTCTTATACTAATGTTTGACTCATACTTTGTCATTTATTTGGTTCTATACTAATGTTTGACTCATACTTTGTCATTTGTTTTGTTCTTATACTAATGTTTCACTCATACCTTGACATTTATTTTGTTATTATACTAATGTTTCACTCATACTTTGTCATTTATTTTGTTCTTATACTGTTTGACTCATACTTTGTCATTTATTGTGTTCTTATACTAATGTTTGACTCATACTTTGCCTTGTTTTGTTCGTATACTAATATTTCACTTGCACTTTGTCATTTATTTTGTTATTATACTAATGTTTCACTCATACTTTGTAATTTATTGTGTTCTTAAACTAATGTTTGACTTATACCTTGAAATGTATTTGTTAATATACTAATGTTTGACTCATACTTTGTCATCATTCGGTTCCTATACTGATGTTTGAGACTTTATGTCATTTATTTTGTTCTTATACAAATGTTTGACTTATACTTTGAAATTATTTTTGTTCTTATAATGTTTGACTCATACTTTGTCATTTATTTTGTTCTTATACTAATGTGTCACTCATACATTCTCATTTATTTTGCTCTTACACTAATGTTTGACTCATGCTTTGTCATTTATTTTGTTCTTATACTAATATGTCACTCATCCTTTGTCATTTATTTTGTTCTTATAGTAATGTTTGACTTATACTTTGAAATTATTTTTGTTCTTATAATGTTTGACTCATACTTTGTCATTTATTTTGTTCTATACTAATGTTTGACTCATACTTTGCCATTTATTTTGTTCTATACTAATGTTTGACTCATACTTTGTCATTTATTTTGTTCTATACTAATGTTTGACTCATACTTTGTCATTTATTTTGTTCTATACTAATGTTTGACTCATACTTTGTCATTTATTTTGTTCTTATACTAATGTTTGACTCATACTTTGTCATTTATTTTGTTTTCTATACTAATGTTTGACTCATACTTTGTCATTTTTTTTGTTCTTATACTAATGTTTCACTCATACGTTGACATTTATTTTGTTATTATACTAATGTTTCACTCATACTTTGTCATTTATTTTGTTCTTATACTGTTTGACTCATACTTTGTCATTTATTGTGTTCTTATACTAATGTTTGACTCATACTTTGCCTTGTTTTGTTCGTATACTAATATTTCACTTGCACTTTGTCATTTATTTTGTTATTATACTAATGTTTCACTCATACTTTGTCATTTATTGTGTTCTTATACTAATGTTTGACTTATACCTTGAAATGTATTTGTTAATATACTAATGTTTCACTCATACTTTGTCATCATTTGGTTCCTATACTAATGTTTGAGACTTTATGTCATTTATTTTGTTCTTATACAAATGTTTGACTTATACTTTGAAATTATTTTTGTTCTTATAATGTTTGACTCATACTTTGTCATTTATTTTGTCCTTATACTAATGTTTGACTCATACTTTGTCATTTATTTTGCTCTTACACTAATGTTTGACTCATGCTTTGTCATTTATTTTGTTCTTATACTAATATGTCACTCATCCTTTGTCATTTATTTTGTTATTATAGTAATGTTTGACTTATACTTTGAAATTATTTTTGTTCTTATAATGTTTGACTCATACTTTGTCATTTATTTTGTTCTATACTATTGTTTGACTCATACTTTGCCATTTATTTTGTTCTATACTAATGTTTGACTCATACTTTGCCATTTATTGTGATCTATACTAATGTTTGACTCATACTTTGTCATTTATTTTGTTCTATACTAATGTTTGACTCATACTTTGTCATTTATTGTTTTCTTATACTAATGTTTGACTCATACTTTGTCATTTATTTTGTTCTATACTAATGTTTGACTCATACTTTGTCATTTATTTTGTTCTTATACTAATGTTTGACTCATACTTTGTCATTTATTTTGTTCTATACTAATGTTTGACTCATACTTTGTCATTTTTTTTGTTCTTATACTAATGTTTCACTCATACGTTGACATTTATTTTGTTATTATACTAATGTTTCACCCATACTTTGTCATTTATTTTGTTCTTATACTGTTTGACTCATACTTTGTCATTTATTGTGTTCTTATACTAACGTTTGACTCATACTTTGTCATTTATTTTGTTCTTATACTAATGTTTGACTCATACTTTGCCTTGTTTTGTTCATATACTAATATTTCACTCGCACTTTGTCATTTATTTTGTTATTATACTAATGTTTCACTCATACTTTGTAATTTATTGTGTTCTTATACTAACGTGACTCATACTTTGTCATTTATTGTGTTCTTATACTAATGTTTGACTCATACTTTGCCTTGTTTTGTTCGTATACTAATATTTCACTCGCACTTTGTCATTTATTTTGTTCTTTTACTAATGTTTCACTCATACTTTGTCATTTATTTTGTTCTATACTAATGTTTGACTCATACTTTGTCATTTATTTTGTTCTTATACTAATGTGTCACTCATACGTTGTCATTTATTTTGCTCTTATACTAATGTTGGACTTTTACGGTCCGTTTTATGGACTTTACTAATATTTGACTCATACTTTGCAATGAATTTAGTTGTTTAACTAATATTGAACTCATACATTGAACTGAAGTTAGTTGTTATCCATATGAGATGAGTGACAGCTGTCCCGCGACAGTCCAGTGGGTGACACACAGACTGCTCAGTCAGCATTAATAACTCAAGCTGACGGCTTCAGCTGAGTTTTGACTCTTTGACTGGCGGGTGTTTGCGGAGGTCAAAGTTCAACTCCATCAGTGCCAAGACTTTGGTGAAAGTCGAACCTTTCCTGTGACCGAAGAGACGTGTTACTCAGCTGTCACCAGGGTGTCGTCATGGTTGTCTGCGTGACAATGACAGGACACGGTTCAAGTGGCAGTCATTTCAAGACTTGTGGTGCGTCCTCTTCAGCGTTCTAAACTCCCACTTGAGGCCAAAAAAAAAGGACAGCGCTGACATTGTCGTTGTTTGGGAAGCACACTGAAACAAATACACTGATAGTTCGCAGCATTTTCAACACCATGCGGTTGTTTAGGGTCACAACAATCACGTAAACATGGCCTGGGGATGCTACTTTTTACCTACGCCTCGAACCCTGCGGCCAATAAAACAGTGCGGCGAGTTTAGACACTTAAAAGGTGTGTTATTCTTTGTGCTATAGCGCCATCTTCTGGACAAGTTTGCCAACTTTTCATATTTTAAAAATCATGGATTTCGATACTTGCTACTTTGTCATATTTTATCAAACTGACATAAGCATGCTAATGTTTTATTCTAGCATTTTTTCAAATTGTATTCATTCCAAACTAAATATCATGGATTTCGATACTTGGCACCATTTTAAGTTTGCTACCTTGTCATATTTTATCAAACTGACATTAGCATGCTAATGTTTTATGCTAGGATTTTTGCTCATTTTTTTAGTTTAAAACTAAAAATCATGGATTTCGATACTTGGCGCCATTTTAAATTTTCTATCTTGTCATATGTTATCAAACTGACATTAGCATTCTAGGTTTTTTTGCTAGCATTTTGCAAATTATATTCGTTTAAAAAAAATCATCGACTTCGATAGTTTGCTAACTTGTCATATTTTAGCAAACTGACATTAGCATGCTAATGTTTTATGCTAGGATTTATGCTAATTTTTTTAGTTTAAAACTAAAAATCATGGATTTCGATACTTGGCACCATTTTAAGTTTGCTACCTTGTCATATTTTATCAAACTGACATTAGCATGCTAATGTTTTATTCTAGCATTTTTTCAAATTGTATTCATTCCAAACTAAATATCATGGATTTCGATACTTGGCACCATTTTAAGTTTGCCACCTTGTCATATTTTATCAAACTGACATTAGCATGCTAATGTTTTATGCTAGGATTTTTGCTAATTTTTTTAGTTTAAAACTCAAAATCATGGATTTCGATACTTGGCGCCATTTTAAATTTTCTATCTTGTCATATGTTATCAAACTGACATTAGCATTCTAGGGTTTTTTGCTAGCATTTTTTCAAATTATATTCGTTTAAAAAAAATCATCGACTTCGATAGTTTGCTAACTTGTCAGATTTTATCAAACTGACATTAGCATGCTAGGGTTTTATGCTAGCATTTTTGCTAATTTTATTTGTTCCAAACTAAAAATCATGGATTTCGATACTTGGTGCCATTTTAAATTTTCTATCTTGTCATATGTTATCAAACTGACATTAGCATTCTAGGGTTTTTTGCTAGCATTTTTGCAAATTATATTCGTTTTAAAAAAAATCATCGACTTCGATAGTTTGCTAACTTGTCAGATTTTAGCAAACTGACATTAGCATGCTAGGGTTTTATGCTAGCATTTTTGCTAATTTTATTTGTTCCAAACTAAAAATCATGGATTTCGATACTTGGCGCCATTTTAAGTTTTCTATCTTGTCATATTTTATCAAACTGACATTAGCACTGTAGGGTTTTATGCTAGCATTTTTGCAAATTATATTAGTTAAAAAAAAATCATCGACTTCGATAGTTTGCTAACTTGTCATATTTTAGCAAACTGACATTAGCATGCTAATGTTTTATGCTAGGATTTTTGCTAATTTTTTTAGTTTAAAACTAAAAATCATGGATTTCGATACTTGGTGCCATTTTAAATTTTCTATCTTGTCATATGTTATCAAACTGACATTAGCATTCTAGGGTTTTTTGCTAGCATTTTTTCAAATTATATTCGTTTAAAAAAAATCATCGACTTCGATAGTTTGCTAACTTGTCAGATTTTATCAAACTGACATTAGCATGCTAGGGTTTTATGCTAGCATTTTTGCTAATTTTATTTGTTCCAAACTAAAAATCATGGATTTCGATACTTGGTGCCATTTTAAATTTTCTATCTTGTCATATGTTATCAAACTGACATTAGCATTCTAGGGTTTTTTGCTAGCATTTTTGCAAATTATATTCGTTTAAAAAAAAAATCCTCGACTTCGATAGTTTGCTAACTTGTCATATTTTAGCAAACTGACACTAGCATGCTAATGTTTTATTCTAGCATTTTTGCTAATTGTATTTGTTCCAAACTAAAAATCATGGATTTCGATACTTGGCGCCATTTTAAATTTTCTATCTTGTCATATGTTATCAAACTGACATTAGCATTCTAGGTTTTTTTGCTAGCATTTTGCAAATTATATTCGTTTAAAAAAAATCATCGACTTCGATAGTTTGCTAACTTGTCATATTTTAGCAAACTGACATTAGCATGCTAATGTTTTATGCTAGGATTTATGCTAATTTTTTTAGTTTAAAACTAAAAATCATGGATTTCGATACTTGGCACCATTTTAAGTTTGCTACCTTGTCATATTTTATCAAACTGACATTAGCATGCTAATGTTTTATTCTAGCATTTTTTCAAATTGTATTCATTCCAAACTAAATATCATGGATTTCGATACTTGGCACCATTTTAAGTTTGCCACCTTGTCATATTTTATCAAACTGACATTAGCATGCTAATGTTTTATGCTAGGATTTTTGCTAATTTTTTTAGTTTAAAACTCAAAATCATGGATTTCGATACTTGGCGCCATTTTAAATTTTCTATCTTGTCATATGTTATCAAACTGACATTAGCATTCTAGGGTTTTTTGCTAGCATTTTTTCAAATTATATTCGTTTAAAAAAAATCATCGACTTCGATAGTTTGCTAACTTGTCAGATTTTATCAAACTGACATTAGCATGCTAGGGTTTTATGCTAGCATTTTTGCTAATTTTATTTGTTCCAAACTAAAAATCATGGATTTCGATACTTGGTGCCATTTTAAATTTTCTATCTTGTCATATGTTATCAAACTGACATTAGCATTCTAGGGTTTTTTGCTAGCATTTTTGCAAATTATATTCGTTTAAAAAAAATCATCGACTTCGATAGTTTGCTAACTTGTCAGATTTTAGCAAACTGACATTAGCATGCTAGGGTTTTATGCTAGCATTTTTGCTAATTTTATTTGTTCCAAACTAAAAATCATGGATTTCGATACTTGGCGCCATTTTAAGTTTTCTATCTTGTCATATTTTATCAAACTGACATTAGCACTGTAGGGTTTTATGCTAGCATTTTTGCAAATTATATTAGTTAAAAAAAAATCATCGACTTCGATAGTTTGCTAACTTGTCATATTTTAGCAAACTGACATTAGCATGCTAATGTTTTATGCTAGGATTTTTGCTAATTTTTTTAGTTTAAAACTAAAAATCATGGATTTCGATACTTGGTGCCATTTTAAATTTTCTATCTTGTCATATGTTATCAAACTGACATTAGCATTCTAGGGTTTTTTGCTAGCATTTTTTCAAATTATATTCGTTTAAAAAAAATCATCGACTTCGATAGTTTGCTAACTTGTCAGATTTTATCAAACTGACATTAGCATGCTAGGGTTTTATGCTAGCATTTTTGCTAATTTTATTTGTTCCAAACTAAAAATCATGGATTTCGATACTTGGTGCCATTTTAAATTTTCTATCTTGTCATATGTTATCAAACTGACATTAGCATTCTAGGGTTTTTTGCTAGCATTTTTGCAAATTATATTCGTTTAAAAAAAAAATCCTCGACTTCGATAGTTTGCTAACTTGTCATATTTTAGCAAACTGACACTAGCATGCTAATGTTTTATTCTAGCATTTTTGCTAATTGTATTTGTTCCAAACTAAAAAATCATGGATTTCGATACTTGGCACCATTTTAAGTTTTCTATCTTGTCATATTTTATCAAACTGACATTAGCACTGTAGGGTTTTATGCTAGCATTTTTTCAAATTATATTCATTTAAAAAATATAATCGATTTCGATAGTTTGCTAACTTGTCATATTTTATCAAACTGACATTAGCATGCTAATGTTTTATGCTAGGATTTTTTGCAATTTTTTTTTGTTTAAAACTAAAAATCATGGATTTCTATACTTGGCACCATTTTAAGTTTGCTATTTTGTCATATTTTATCAAACTGATATTAGCATGCTAATGTTTTATGCTAGGATTTTTACAAATTGTTTTAGTTTAATACCAAAAATCATAGATTTCGATACTTGGCACCATTTTAAGTTTGCTACTTTGTCATATTTTATCAAACTGACATTAGCATGCTAAAGTTTTATGCTAGGATTTTTTCTAATGTTATTAAATCCAAACTAAAAATCATGGATTTCGATATTTGGCACCATTTTAAATTTGCTGCCTTGTCATATTTTATCAAACTGACATTAGCATGCTAATGTTTTATGCTAGCATTTTTGCTAATTTTATTTATTCCAAACTAAAAATCATGGATTTCGATGCTTGGCACCATTTTAAGTTTGCTATCTTGTCATATTTTAGCAAACTGACATTAGCATGCTAATGTTTTATTCTAGCATTTTTGCTAATTGTATTTGTTCCAAACTAAAAATCATGGATTTCGATACTTGGCGCCATTTTAAGTTTTCTATCTTGTCATATTTTATCAAACTGACATTAGCATTCTAGGGTTTTATACTAGCATGTTTGCAAATTATATTCGTTTAAAAAAATAATCGATTTCGATAGTTTGCAAACTTGTCAGATTTTAGCAAACTGACATTAGCATGCTAATGTTTTATGCTAGCATTTTTGCTAATTTTATTTGTTCCAAACTAAAAATCATGGATTTCGATACTTTTAAGTTTGCTATCTTGTCATATCTTATCAAATAGACATTAGCATTCTAGGGTTTTATGGTAGCATTTTTGCAAATTATATTCGTTTAAAAAAACAAATCATCGATTTCGATAGTTTGCTAACTTCTCAGATTTTAGCAAACTGACATTAGCATGCTAGGATTTTATGCAAGCATTTTTGCTATTTGTATTAGTTCCAAACTAAAAATCATGGATTTCGATACTTGGTGCCATTTTAAGTTTGCTATCTTGTCATATTTTATTAAACTGACATTAGCATTCTAGGTTTTTATGCTAGCATTTTTGCAAATTCTATTCGTTTAAATAAAGTCATCGATTTCGATAGTTTGCTACCTTGTCATATTTTATCAAACTGACATTAGCATGCTAATGTTTTATGCTAGCATTTTTGCAAATTATATTGGTTAAAAAAAAATCATCGATCTCGATAGTTTGCTAACTTGTCATATTTGAGCAAACTGACATTAGCATGCTAATGTTTTATGCTAGTGTTTTATGCTAGCATTTTTGCTAATTTTATTCGTTCCAAACTAAAAATCATGGATTTCGATACTTGCCGCCATTTTAAGTTTGCTACCCTGTCATATTTTATCAAACTGACATTAGCATGCTAATGTTTTATGCGAGCAATTTTGCTAATTTTATTCGTTTACAACTAAAAATCAAGGCTTTCGATACTTGGCGTCATTTTAAGTTTGCTAACTTTTCACATTTTATCATTTGCATGCTAATGTTTTATGATAGCGTTTTTGCAAATTGTATTCGTTTAAAACAAAGCAAAAAAATCATGGATTTTGACAGTTTGCTAACTTTACATACTTTACACCTTTTATCGAATATTAGCATGCTAATATTTTATGCTAGCGTGTTTGCTATTTTGTTCCATTTAAACCTAAAAAACGTGACTTTTGATAATTGGCACCATCTAAGACTTATGTTAACATGCTAACGTTAGCATGCCAACATTTTATGCTCACGGTTTAGCTACTTTTGATCATTTTAAGCTGAAATTTACGGATTTTGAGACTTGTCTCCGCGGTTCCCATGATAACAAGCTAACATCAGCATGCTAACGTTTCATGCTAGCTTTTTAGCGTCAATAAACCTGCGGCCAGAGGTTCACAGCACAGATAGCAAACCTATCAAAATCAGAGTCCCTCTGTAGTGGGAAAGGTATTATGAAATTTAACTTTTTGGTGCGGTCTACCCGTCTTATAGTTTCTTGTAGGTATGGATAGTAGGGAATAAGTCCACGTATCGTGAGAGGGTTCGAACACATGCGTCACAATTCACGCCCTCCTAAATGAAAACACGCGAGCCTCCGATGTGTGTCTTGTTCTTTCGTTCTCACATGAGAAGTAAAAAAACATTTGAGTGGTTAAGATATGGCAGCATTATTTATAAGAAAATGTCAAGAGCTCTCTGCTGCTTATTATTTATATTCAAACTGTCTCGGAGGATTTATCATGCGCTACGAGAGGTTCGCAGGGAAAAAAAGACCACAACACGGAAGCCAAATGGGATGTATCTGGCAACTAAGTTCCTAAAACGTTCCTATTGACACCACCCCGCCAATGTCAACCGTAGAAAACAAGTTGCGCTAAATTGTGGATGTTTTTGAGGTTTTGGCTAGCATATGCTAACACACACACCAAGTACGATTGTAGTGTGAGTAACATTGACAAATATCTACTAAATAAATCAGAAGTTACTCGGTACTTGATAACAAGCTAACATCAACATGCTAAAGTTTCATGCTAGCTTTTTAGCTTTAATCAATCCAGGTCCAGAGGTTCATAGCACAGATAGCAGGCCTAAATTGTAGATGTTATTTATGTTTTATCTAGCATATGCTAACAAACACTCCAAGTGCGGTTGAAGTGCCAGTAACATTGACAAATATCTACTAAATAAATCAGAAGTTACTCGGTACTTGATAACAAGCTAACATCCGCATGCTAAAGTTTCATGCTAGCTTTTTAGCTTTAATCAATCCAGGTCCAGAGGTTCATAGCACAGATAGCAGGCCTAAATTGTAGATGTTATTTATGTTTTATCTAGCATATGCTAACAAACACACCAAGTGCGGTTGAAGTGCCAGTAACATTGACAAATATCTACTAAATAAATCAGAAGTTACTCAGTACTTGAGTAGTTTTCTCACTGACTACTTACTTTCTCTTAGTCCAGTAAGTATTTGGATGACTACTTTATACTTTTTCTTAAAGGGGAACTGCACTTTTTTTTTGGAACTTTGCCTATTGTTCACAATTCTCATCAAACACTTTTATTAGGGATGTCCGATAATGGCTTTTTGCCGATATCCGATATTCCGATATTGTCCAACTCTTTAATTACCGATACCGATATCAACCGATATATGCAGTCGTGGAATTAACACATTATTATGCCTAATTTGGACCACCAGGTATGGTGAAGATAAGGTACTTTTTAAAAAAATTAGTAAAATAAGATAAATAAATTAAAAACATTTTCTTGAATAAAAAAGAAAGTACAACAATATAAAAACAGTTACATAGAAACTAGTAATTAATGAAAATTAGTAAAATTAAGTATTAAAGGTTAGTACTATTAGTGGACCAGCAGCACGCACAATCATGTGTGCTTACGGACTGTATCCCTTGCAGACTGTATTGATATATATTGATATATAATGTAGGAACCAGAATATTAATAACAGAAAGAAACAACCCTTTTGTGTGAATGAGTGTAAATGGGGGAGGGAGGTTTTTTGGGTTGGTGCACTAATTGTAAGTGTATCTTGTGTTTTTTATGTTGATTTAATTTAAAAAAAAAAAAAAAAAAAACGATACCGATAATAAAAAACCCGATACCGATAATTTCCGATATTACATTTTAACGCATATATCGGCCGATAATATCGGCAGGCCGATATTATCGGACATCTCTAACTTTTATGTTAAAATACTGAACAGATGTTTATTGGGATCATACTTGCCAACCTTGAGACTTCCAAATTCGGGAGATTTAAGGAGGGGGGGGGGGGGGAGTGAGGTGGGCGGGGTTAAGGGGGAGGAGTATATTTATAGCTAGAATTCACTGAAATTCAAGTATTTCCTATAAAATAAATGAAATACTTGACTTTCAGTGAATTCTAGCTATATATATTACAGATATCCGATAGTATCGGCCTGCCGATATTATCGGCCGGAAAATGCTTTAAAATGTAATATCGGATATTATCGGTATCGTTTTTTTTATTATCGGTATTGTTTTTTTTGTTTTTTTTGTTTTTTTTTAATATTAAATCCACATAAAAAACACAAGATACACTTACAATTAGTGCACCAACCCAAAAAACCTCCCTCCCCCATTCACACTCATTTACAAAAAAGGGTTGTTTATTTATGTTATTAATATTCTGGTTCCTACATTATATATCAATATATATCTAAACAGTCTGCAAGGGATACAGTCCGTAAGCACACATGATTGCTGGTCCAATAATAGTACTAACCTTTAACAGTTAATTTGACTCATTTTCATTAATTACTAGTCTCTATGTAACTGTTTTTATATTATTTTACTTTCTTTTTTTATTCAAGAAATTGTTTTTAATTTATTTATCTTGTTTTATTTTATTATTTTTTTAAAAAAAGTACCTTATCTTCACCATACCTGGTTGTCCAAATTAGGCATAATAATGTGTTAATTCCATGACTGTATATATCAGTATCGGTTGATATCGGCATCGGTTGATATCGGTATCGGTAATTAAGGGTTTGGCCAATATCGGAATATCGGATATCGGCAATTCTGATAGATGTTCTTCACAGAAAATGAGCCAAAGTCAGTGAGTCTCACTTTGAAAAAATAATTAATTGTATCATTTTTCTTTTAATAAAAAATGAAAACGGGTCCCACAGACCCGAACACCACACAAGGGTTAATATTCAGTGTTTTATTGTTCATAGTTAATATTGTAAATCCCACGTAAAAGAGGAGTGATGTTCATATGTTGTTAATATTCAGTGTTTTATTGTTCATGGTTAATATTGTAAATCCCACTTTCTTTATTTTAATGTACATTTTGGGTGTCCCATTCAGAAAAAAACTGTAAAATTCCATTCCGTTTTTTTTTTAGGTGGTCTGTCATAACTTTTTTAGAACTCTATGGTGGTTTGGCAGTGGTCCCCAACCACCGGTCCGCGGACCGATTGGTACCGGACCGCACAAGAAATGTAAAAAAAAAAAAATAATAATATTTTATTTTATTTTTTTATTAAATCAACATAAAAATCACAATATATACATTATATATCAATATAGATCAATACAGTCTGCAGGTATACATTCCGTAAGCACACCTGATTGTATTTCTTTATAAAAAAATAAAAATAAAAAAATCGCCCCCACACCCCTCTCCCCCCCGGTCCGTGGGACAAATTTTCAAGCGCAGTTACAAAAAGGTTGGGGACCACTGCTCTATGGGACATTGTGACTTTTGGTATTAGTGATCCTGAAAAGAAGGTAGCCAAACACACATACTGTACAGCACATTTTTACAGCTAAATGTGTATATATCATTTATACACACACACACATTGGGCCCTCCCAGACACATGTTTTCTCTCAATGTGGCCCCCGAGTCAAAAATATTTACCCAGCTCAGTTCAGGAATGAGATCTTAAATGCACTTTCCCCAAAATCGTAACTTTTTTTTTGTTTTGTTACAATCGGCATAAAGAATGAGCCCTAGGGTATTTTGTATTGTAATATTTGCCCCACATGTCGGCGTTTATGATACTGAAGCATATCTAATGAGTAGTGGGAACACACACACACACACACACACACACACACACACACACACACACACACACACACACACACACACACACACACACACACACACACACACACACACACACACACACACACTGAGGCAAGCTGTTCATTCACAGTAAAGTTAGTTACATAAGAAGCTGACCTCTTTTGGAACATTTTTCTTGGCTCTTACTAAATTGAGACGCTTCATATATTTAGCTGAGTTCAATGTTCAATACGCATACACAAAACATAATGGTATCGTTAGGGATGTCCGATAATGGCTTTTTGCCGATATCCGATATTCCGATATTGTCCAACTCTTTAATTACCGATACCGATATCAACCGATACCGATATCAACCGATATATGCAGTCGTGGAATTAACACATTGTTATGCCTAATTTGGACAACCATGTATGGTGAAGATAAGGTACTTTTTAAAAAAAAAAAAAAATAAGATAACTACATTAAAAACATTTTCTTGAATAAAAAAGAAAGTAAAACAATATAAAAACAGTTACATAGAAACTAGTAATGAATGAAAATGAGTCAAATTAACTGTTAAAGGTGAGTACTATTAGTGGAGCAGCAGCACACACAATCATGTGTGCTTACGGACTGTATCCCTTGCAGACTGTATTGATATATATTGATATATAATGTAGGAACCAGAATATTGATAACAGAAAGAAACAACCCTTTTGTGTGAATGAGTGTAAATGGGGGAGGGAGGTTTTTTGGGTTGGTGCACTAATTGTAAGTGTATCTTGTGTTTTTTATGTGGATTTAATAAAAATAAAAATAATGTTTTTTTTTAAACCGATACAGATAATAAAAAAACCGATACCGATAATTTCCGATATTACATTTTAACGCATTTATCGGACATCCCTAGTTATCGTATCGTGGTTTACTGTAGGGCTGCAACCATTGATGTTTTTTTCACAACGTATCGATTAGTTTGTACGATTAATGGAGTAAACGTATAAAACACACTTTATAAAAAAGCTGGCACGAGTGGCAAAAAAGACTGGAAAAAGTTGAGGAATGCTCATCAAACACTCATTTGGAACATCCCACAGGTGAACAGGCTAATTGGGAACAGGTGGGTGCCATGATTGGGTATAAAAGGCAGCTTCCATGAAATGCTCAGTCGTTCACAAACAAGGACGGGGGTGAGGGTCACCACTTTGTCAACAAATGCGTGAGCAAATTGTCGAACAGTTTAAGAGTAACATTTCTCAACCAGCTATTGCAAGGAATTCACCATCTACAGTCTGTAATATCATCAAAAGGTTCAGAGAATTTGGAGAAATCACTGCACGTAACATTGAATGCCCGTGACCTTGGATCCCTCAGGCGGTATTGGATCAAAAACCAACATCAGTGTGTAAAGGATATCACCACATGGGCTCAGGAACACTTCAGAAACCCACTGTCAGTAACTACAGTTGGTCGCTACATCTGTAAGTGCAAGTTAAAACTCTACTATGCAAAGCGAAAGCCATTTATCAACAACACCCAGAAATGCAGCCGGCTTGGCTGGGCCCGAGCTCATCTAAGATGGACTGATGCAAAGTGGAAAAGTGACGAGTCCACGTTTAAATTTTTTTTTTGGAAACTGTGGACGTCGTGTGCTCCGGACCAAAGAGGAAAAGAACCATCCGGACTGTTCTAGGCTCAAAGTGTAAAAGCCAGCATGTGTGATGGTATGGGGGTGTATTAGTGCCCAAGACATGGGTAACTTACACATCTGTGAAGGCGCCATTAATGCTGAAAGGTACATACAGGTTTTGGAGCAACATATGTTGCCATCCAAGCCACGTTACCATGGACGCCCCTGCTTATTTCAGCAAGACAATGCCAAGCCACGTGTTACATCAACGTGGCTTCATAGTAAAAGAGTGCGGGTACTAGACTGGCCTGCCCGTAGTCCAGACCTGTCTCCCATTGAACATGTGTGGCGCATTTTTTTATTTTTTTACTCTGGACTACCCGCTGGCTGGATTTTGGACACTAGCGGGGGCCGTATCTGGGCCTAGTTTGGGGACCCCTGCTTTATAGCCTCAGTGTGTACTTTAGGGAAAATAGTTGAAAAAAACAAAAAAAACAAATCTGGTGCCATAACCTTCATTTCTTTCCAATAAATGCACTTTTAAGGTGAAGTGATTTATATAGCTATTTTCTCTAGTGACTCAAAGCGCTTTTACATAGTGGGGGTGGTAATAAAAAAAAATAAAAAAAAACATTTTTTATTTTTTTTGTCATAAAGAAATATAGTCATGTGTGCTTACGGACTGTATCCCTGCAGACTGTATTGATTTATATTGATATATAATGTATATATTGTGTTTTTTATGTTGATTTAATTAAAAATATATATATATATATTTTTTTTTAAATTTATTTATTTATTTTATTTATTTTTTTTATTTTTTATTTTTTTTAATTTCTTGTGCGGCCGCGGCCCGGTACCATTCAGTCCACGGACCGGTACCGGGCCGCGCACCGGTGGTTGGGGACCACTGCTCAATTTGACAAAGCCCTTTGCTGTATTTGAGGACTCAATACGAAAATGCTAGTCAAAGATCCTCTATATCAGTGGTCCCCAACCACCGGTAACACAATATATAGATTATATATCAATATAGATCAATACAGTCTGCAGGGATACAGTCCGTAAGCACACATGATTTTGTATTTCTTTATGAAAAAAAATAATAAAATAAAATTTTAAAAAAACAATAAAAACAACCGTCCGACCGGAACTCTCTAATAACTAAACTTCCTTGGGTGAATAATGTAAACTCACTACACCGGTATGTTTTAGCGCTTTCATGGCGAGTTTACTGACAGATATAAGTAAGAACTTTACACTACTTTATATTAGAAATGGCAACAGTGGAGGATGAATGTCACATAACAAGAAGGTAAAGAAAAAGAAGAAGCTTATCGACTATGGAGTAGACAAAGGCGGACACACACGCACATTTTCAGGACTTATGCAGATCCCAAATACAGATCAGCAGGTACCAGAAGGGAAGAAAAGTTGCTTTTGCATAATATTGCGAAACAAAACGCCAGATAATATGTCTTACCTTATACACACACCATAATAATACTCCTATGTTGAAGCACAGTACAATCCATCAAGCGGTGTGGCTTCATAGCTTACCAAAGTCCTACTAAAACATTTTGATAGATTTTTGAGCGCCGTGTGCGACGTTCTGTATTTTCAATGGAACTTATAAAATGTCGGTGTTGATTACTTGAGTCATATTGCCATCATAGTGCAGTCTACACGTATCTCTTATGTTTGACTGCCATCTACTGGTCACACTTATCATCACACCATGTACAAAATAAAATAGCTTCGAGGTCGGTAAGCACAACCAGAATGATTCCGTACACTGTCGAGTTTTGAGTAAATGAAAGGATTTTAATTAGAATAGAATAGAATAGAATAGAATAGAATAGAATAGAAAGTACTTTATTGATCCCTGGGGGAAATTCAGCACCACAGTTCGCTCACAATTAACACTTGGGTATTTTTTACATGTGAATAATATAAATACAGTCCAGGCCAGGGGTCGGCAACCTTTACCACTCAAAGAGCCATTTTGGCAGGTTTCACAAATTAAAGAAAATAATGGGAGCCACAAAAAAAAATTTTTAATTTAAAATGAAAAACACCGCATACAAAGCTTAAATGCTTTGTGCTATGTTAACCAGGGGTCTCAGACACACGCACTGGCACGCACTATAATGTGGATATTTGATGTTAGCGCGGCCCGCGAGTTTTGAATGAATGGCGCTGGATAGCGTCATACTTGCCAACCCTCTCATTTTTCCCATTTTTCCCGGGACACTACCGGATATCAGGGCGTGATGGCACTGCTTTTGGCGCCCTCTTCAGTCTGCCCAAACAATATACCTGCTCGACCACATGTAGAATGCAGTTTCGGCTTGCTCACGTAAGTGACAGCAAGGCGTACTAGCTCAGCAGCCACACAGCTTACACTGACGGTACCAATACCCAGAATCCCATGCAACCCTAACTCTTCCGCGCAACCAACGCACGGAGAGAGGGGGGGGGGGTTGATGTGTGGGGGGATTTGGTGGTAGCGGGGGGTGTATAATGTAGACCGGAAGAGTTAGGGCTGCATGGGATTCTGGGTATTGGTTGTGTTGTGTTTATGTTGTGTTACGGTGGGATGTTCTCCAGAAATGTGTTTTTCATTCTTTTTTGGTGTGGGTTCACAGTGTGGCGCATGAATGGCGCTGGATAGCGTCATACTTGCCAACCCTCTCATTTCTCCCATTTTTCCCGGGACACTACCGGATATCAGGGCGTGATGGCACTGCTTTTGGCGCCCTCTACAGTCTGCCCAAACAATATACCTGCTCGACCACATGTAGAATGCAGTTTCGGCTTGCTCACGTAAGTGACAGCAAGGCGTACTAGCTCAGCAGCCACACAGCTTACACTGACGGTACCAATACCCAGAATCCCATGCAACCCTAACTCTTCCGCGCAACCAACGCACGGAGAGGGGGGGGGGGGGTTGATGTGTGGAGGGATTTGGTGGTAGCGGGGGTGTATAATGTAGACCGGAAGAGTTAGGGCTGCATGGGATTCTGGGTATTGGTTGTGTTGTGTTTATGTTGTGTTACGGTGGGATGTTCTCCAGAAATGTGTTTTTCATTCTTTTTTGGTAGTCGTTTTGTTTTATGTTGGAAATATTGAAAGAAGTTTTGCATGGATTAGATTTTTGGAGTTTAAGTTTATTTGGAACATGTATACAATTTCATTATGACACGTCACATGTTATCATTTCTCTTTACAACATGTCTGAAAAGGAGTAGGAAGATTGACATAATGAGATGAATAATATGTCATGTCGTTTGAACACTTTCTTAAAGTAAATCATAATAGTACATTTAAGTTCAAGTTAAAGTACCAATGATTGTCACACACACACTAGGTGTAGTGAGATTATCCTCTGCATTTGACCCCCTGGAAGGTGAGGGGAGCAGTGAGCAGCAGTGGTGGCTGCGCCCGGGAATAATTTTTGGTGATTTAACCCCCAATTCCAACCATTGATGCTGAGCAGGGAGGTAATGGGTTCCATTTTTATAGTCTTTAATATGACTCCACATACTGATATACTAAAGGTTTTAAGTGTTGTACGTGCATACAAAAGTTTGAAGTTATGTTTTTCTCTCCGGTTATTTTTGTCTTTTTTTTGTTGAGAAGAATTGTTTGTACATTCTTGGGTAGCGGGTGAAAGTTGACTCTGTGTTTGTTAAAAGTGAAACATACGGTTGATAGTTTTGTTCCGCTTTTCAACCCCCGACAAATAATTTGACAGCAAATCTGTCAAATGACTTTAATTCAGTCCTCCTCAAAAAAAGGAGGGGTCGGGCAACGTGCTTTATCAGTAGGGATGATGTTTGATAAGGAATTATCGAGTTCGAGCCAATTATCGAATCCTCTTATCGAACCGATTCCTTATCGATTCTCTTATCGAGTCCAGATAGGTTGTTGTATATGGGGAAAAAACACAATATTTGGTTTAACAAAAGCTCACTTTTATTATATAATAAAAAAATTAAATCTAATAAATAAATAAATATTGACTGTTACCCACCTAAAAAAATAAAATAAAATAAATAAATATTGACTGTTGTTACCCAAAGTATATTAAGTGGGATTTTTCAGAGAAACAAATATATACAGTAGCACAAAAGCAACCTGTCTCTGTGATCACTATAGGTGTATAAATAATAATATAGTGTTAAATAAAATCAGTCCCTTGGGCACAAAACTGAAAATAATACAGCTCTCCAAAAAGTGCACTTCTGCTGCTATTGGAACATAACTGTTTGTTATGATGCTTTGACATTCTTGCACTTTATTTCTTTATTGAAAGAAAATTCTATGAAGAGAAAAGTTGTTTGCAAATGTGGTTACAATGCTAATAAATGAAAAGTTAAAGCTAAAAAAAGAAATACACTTTATTGAGTTAACATTATTTCTTTATGGGGGGGAAAATGTTATGAGCTAGAGAATATAACAACTACACTACCCAGCATGCAACGGGAGTGACGAGCATGCGCGGTAGCCCCGAAAAGTGTTGCATGTTGCCACGCTGTGAAAGTAAACGTCGAGAACTCAGCCGACACGCCTCGTCTGCATTATTTATAATTAGACAGACAACACATCTACAGTGTGATTTTGTTTTGGAAAGAAAAACAAAAGTTAAAAAAAGGGAGATATGTTGTATATATATGTATGTGCTGCGGGTGTTTTAAGAACGTTGCGACAGCTGCCGTAAAGGAGGTGCGTTGCTAGCCTGGTTGCTATGTTTCCGGTTTGTCGTAAAAGTGTTGGTCATGTGTTTTACCCTGCTAAAATCTCTCAGTAAAGTTATTCGATGGATTATAGCTTTTGTTTTGAACTTTATTACACATTGGAGCGCTTTTTCCCGTCCATTGTTTTCCTGCTTTCGCTATCTGCGCCTAATGACTGAGCTACGTGACGTCATTTCTTGTGATGTCCCACGGAGCATTTCTGGTCGGGACGGGATTCGAATAAAGAATCAACTCTTTTCCTTTACTATAGTGCTCTCGATAACGGGTACCGGTTCTCAAAAAGGGATTCGAGTCCGAGGACTCGGTTCTTTTCTTATCAAACAACCGGGAAAACCGGTTTCGAGTATCATCCCTATTTATCAGTGTCATGCAGTGTCATACTTTCAACACCGCTTCCAAAAGCTGTGCACTGTCAAACATGTTCTTTGTAGTCATTAATCCCCACTTCCTCATTTTGATTTAAAAAAAAAAAATCAGCACAAATTGTTTTATTAGTTGTTGTTTTTTGTGTTTTATATGTTGTGCTCCTGGGTTGTTATAGCTGATTAATTTGAATGAATTATTATTTATTGATTGTATTTAATTGTATTTTTCGGTATCAATTGACTCAAGACAAAAATGATGGCAAAAATGTACTAAAATGACAAAAAAAGTCAGTTTATTTTAATTTTTTTCAATGATGCGATGTAAGTGTAAGCCATTTCATTTTTTACACGTTTTTATTTTATTGTTTTTATAAATGGCTGTGATGATCATGTAAATGAGGGATTTCTAATCACTGCTACCGTATTTCCTTGAATTGTCGCCGGGAATATAGTATTCGGCTGCCTAGAATTACAGCCGGGTCAAACTCGTTTCCCAAAATAATTAGCGCATGCTTGGCACTTCCGCCGGGTCAAATATGAGTCATTAATTGACTCCCGCCTCTTGGTGGTAGAGGGCGCTAGTGATCCTTCTTGCGACTACCAATACTGCAGAAGACCGGTGCTGCAGGAGAAGACAACAAGCAGCAAGCGTGAGTAGCGATTGTTTGCTTGCACTTTTACCATGGAGGATTACATATCAAAAATAAAACAGTTTTCTAAACTGGACTTTCAATCGAAGCAGGAGGTAATAATTAAAGGAATATCTCCAGAGACTTTTAGAACTGAAGAAAGATAAGGAAGACTGCCTTTGATCAGAAGCAGCTGCACATGGACATCATTTAAAAGTAAAGGTAAGACCATAATAACGTTTTTTTTTAATTAAATGTGCTTTTCATGATAAGGTAAGCGCCAGAGTGAGAAGAGGTTTTGAAATAATTAGCGCATGCTTGCCCATCCCGCATGCTTTTGGTAAGCGCAGGAGTGAGAAGAGGTTTTAAATTAATTGGCGCCCCGGCGGCTATTCAAGGAAATACGGTATGTTGGAATTTTTATTAATATTGATACTGTTGTTGATATTATTCATTTTTGTTTGGACTACTTTTGGATTGTTTTGTGTCATGTTTGTGTGTCCTCTCAATTGCTCCGTTAATTGCTATTCTGAATGTTGCTGGCCCGGGTTTGGTTTTGGAATTGGAATTGTATTTTTATGGTATTATTGTGTAATATTTTGTTGGACTGATTAATTTGTTGTTGTTTTTTAAAGTTAGTTTCTCTCCATTAGGAAAATTCAAATGCATGCACAAATAGGGATTTGTTGTATATTGTATATATTATATAAAAATATAATATAATATATCAGTATATATTATATAGCGTATATATAATATGTCACTTTTACATATATGTTATATGTTATATTGCTGCTATGGTACATTTTTAGTCTACTTTATACCTTTTGTTTTTGCCCACTTTTTGTGCCCTTGTGTGCATTATCCTTTCCATCCTTACCCTTTCCATCCTTTGTAACTGAGCTACTGTGTGGAACAATGTCCCTCGTGGATCATTAAAGTTTGTCTAAGTCTAAGGAAACGTCATTCTTACTTGGGGGAAAAATCCGTCACAATTTTTACATTTGCCACCGCGTGGAAGCCCGACAAAGACATTGAAAAGGTGAGAAGTTGTACTTACCGAGGTCAGAATGAGAAGTGGGAAATAAAGTCCCCGCTGTGCTCCTGTCCTGCACTCTGACTGAGACACGGCGTGCACACGGAGAGAAAGATCACTTTAATGAGAGTCGCTCGCCGCTAGAGAGAGTTTGAGCGTGCACGGGAGAGAAAGAACACTGAAGGATGTAGACCCAGATCAGTGTGTGTGTGTGTGTGTGTGTGTGTGTGTGTGTGTGTGTGTGTGTGTGTGTGTGTGTGTGTGTGTGTGTGTGTGTGTGTGTGTGTGTGTTTTTGTATTTCTACCCTTCTTGAGACATCAACAAGAAAAAGTACCTTCCATATGAGGACAAGTTATCCCAATAACATTGCATCTAATAGAGAGCCAAATAGTAGAGTCCGTGAACATTGCTCCAAAGTCAGGATTTTTTTTGTTGATTTAATGTGCATACAAAAGTAAACATTGACAGGTGCAAAGGCAGCAATATATGATAAAACAAGACGGCAGCTAAAGAAGGATTTACCTATTCATCCCCGAAAAAAGCCGCCAGGTGAACAGCTGATTTTAGGACTTCCAAAAAGGAGGGATTTTTCAAATTGACTGTGTGTCGGTTCTAAAAGTGCTCCCCCTCTGGTCAACATATGAAATAACAAGTGTGTGTAAGAAATTGAAATGTGCCCCCTATGGCCAAAAATGTATTTAAAAAAAAAAGTATATAGAGACATTCTGTAATAATTAGAAGTGGATTAAAAAAACTGAAAATTAAAAAAAAATTTTTAACTAAAAGCAGTCTTTTTCTCACAATGTGTCAACTTTTTTCTTGTAAAATCGGGAACAATTTCTCCTATTCTTTCTGTTTCTGCAATATTGCAATGTGTCCTCGTAAAATTATTACTTTTTTATGTAAAACTATTACTTTTTAATGCAAAATGGTGACATTTGTCATATAAAATTCTGACTTTTATCACAATGTTGCCAATTTTTTGTTGCACTTGTAAAACAGTGGCATTTTTTGAGTAGAAGTATGACTTTTGTCATAATTTTGCCGAGTAAATTTCCGATGATTATTAATAATATTGCCAACATTTTAAAGTGTTGATATAAAATTGTGACTTTTGTCAAGTAAAATGAGGACTATTTTCATAAAAGTGCCAAAATTTTAAGCTTTTTTGTGTAAAATTGCAACTGTTATTGAGTAAAATTCCAACTTCCATCATAATATTGCACAAATGTTCAGTTTTTCTTGTCAATCTTTGACTTGCTTTAAGTAAAATTATGACTTTTATTATAATACTGCCAAAATTCGAAGTTTTTCTTGTGAAATTGTGACCTTTTTCTTGTGAAATTCCAACTCATTTTTCACAGCAAGCTTTTTTATATTTGCATAGTATGTATATATTATTAATGTTGTAAGTGCACATCTTTATACATCTAGAAAGGCTGGTCCTAAAGAGGTAGGCATTTTTCTCAGGTCTCAAAAAGGTAACAAATACAAGAATGTGTGTACCCGTCTTGAGACATCAACAAGGAAAAGTACCTTCCATATGAGGAGGTGTGAACGAGTTAGGACATAAATCATGGTCCCAATACGGAAAACCATTGCATCTAATAGAGAGCCAAATACTAGAGTCTGTGAACATTGTTCCAAAGTCAGGATTTTTTTGTTGATTTAATGTGCATACAAAAGTAAACATTGACAGGTGCAAAGGCGGGATTTTTCAAATCGACTGTGTGTCGGTTTTTAAAAGTGCTCCCCCTCTGGTCAACATATGAAATAACAAGTGTGTGTAAGAAATTGAAATGCATCCCCTCTGGCCAAATTTATTCAAAAAATAAATATGTTTATAGAGAAATACTGTAATGTGAAAAACTGAAAATTCAAAAAAATATTTAACTAAAATTATTCTTTTTCTCACAATGAGTCAACTTTTTTTTGTAAAATCGGGAACAATTTCTCATATTCTTTCTGTTTCTGTAATAATGCAATAAGTCCTCGTAAAATTATTACTTTTTTATGTAAAACTATTACTTTTTAATGCAAAATGGTGACATTTGTCATATACAATTCTGACTTTTATCACAATATTGCCAATTTTTTTGTTATACTTGTAAAATAGTGACATTTTTTGAGTAAAATTATGACTTTTGTCATAATTTTCTTTTGTCATAATTTTGCAGAGTAAAATTCCGATTATTATTAATAATATTGCCAACATTTTAAAGTGTTGTTATAAAATTTTGACTTTTGTCGAGTAAAATTACGACTCTTTTCATAAAAGTGCCAAAATTTTAAGCTTTTTTTTGTAAAATTGCGACTGTTATTGAGTAAAATTCCAACTTTCGTCATAACATTGCACACATGTTCAGTTTTTCTTGTAAAACTTTGACTTGCTTTAAGTAAAATTATGACTTTTATTATAATACTGCCAAAATTCGAAGTTTTTCTTGTGAAATTGTGACCTTTTTCTTGTGAAATTCCAACTCATTTTTCACAGCAAGCTTTTTTATATGTGCATAGTATGTATATATTATTAATGTTGTAAATGCACATCTTTATATATCTAGAAAGGCTGGTCCTAAAGAGGTAGGCATTTTTCTCAGGTCTCAAAAAGGTAACAAATACAAGAGTGTGTGTACCCGTCTTGAGACATCAACAAGGAAAAGTACCTTCCATATGAGGAGGTGTGAACGAGTTAGGACATAAATCATGGTCCCAATACGGAAAACCATTGCATCTAATAGAGAGCCAAATACTAGAGTCTGTGAACATTGTTCCAAAGTCAGGATTTTTTTGTTGATTTAATGTGCATACAAAAGTAAACATTGACAGGTGCAAAGGCGGGATTTTTCAAATTGACTGTGTGTCGGTTTTTAAAAGTGCTTCCCCTCTGGTCAACATATGAAATAACAAGTGTGTGTAAGAAATTGAAATGCGCCCCCTCTGGCCAAATTTATTTAAAAAATAAATATGTTTATAGAGAAATACTGTAATGTGAAAAACTGAGAATTCAAAAAAATATTTAACTAAAATTATTCTTTTTCTCACAATGAGTCAACTTTTTTTTGTAAAATCGGGAACAATTTCTCATATTCTTTCTGTTTCTGTAATAATGCAATAAGTCCTCGTAAAATTATTACTTTTTTATGTAAAACTATTACTTTTTAATGCAAAATGGTGACATTTGTCATATAAAATTCTGACTTTTATCACAATGTTACCAATTTTTTGTTGCACTTGTAAAACAGTGGCATTTTTTGAGTAAAAGTATGACTTTTGTCATAATTTTGCCGAGTAAATTTCCGATTATTATTATAATATTGCCAACATTTTAAAGTGTTGTTATAAAATGTTGACTTTTGTCGAGTAAAATTACGACTCTTTTCATAAAAGTGCCGAAATTTTAAGCTTTTTTTTGTAAAATTGCGACTGTTATTGAGTAAAATTCCAACTTTCGTCATAACATTGCACACATGTTCAGTTTTTCTTGTAAAACTTTGACTTGCTTCAAGTAAAATTATGACTTTTATTATAATACTGCCAAAATTCGAAGTTTTTCTTGTGAAATTGTGACCTTTTTCTTGTGAAATTCCAACTCATTTTTCACAGCAAGCTTTTTTATATTTGCATAGTATGTATATATTATTAATGTTGTAAATGCACATCTTTATACATCTAGAAAGGCTGGTCCTAAAGAGGTAGGCATTTTTCTCAGGTCTCAAGAAGGTAACAAATACAAGTTTGTGTGTGTGTGTGCGTGAGAGTGTGTGTGTGTAGGTGTGCAGGTCACGCCAAGTGGGAACACGAGGACATAACATGGTCACCTAATGGGGGTTTGTGGTTCTGTCTCAGGTGTGATGGCGGCGCCTAAGCAGATGACGGCGCCCCAGGTGCTGGCTTAAAGAGATGCAACAGCAGATTGAGCAGGTGCGTGAAGAGATGAGGTATCGGAGGGTGAACAGCAAGGATGAGCGAGTGATGAAAAGACGAGGCGCACATAAAACGTATTTAGTCCGCCAGCTGCCGCGGAATTGGAGTTCAACTTAGCGATGTGTTTGTTGTGATGAAGAAGCTCAACTCAATCATTTTTCCGGACTGCAGAGCACACCTGTATGTAAGCCACACCCACTGAACTATAGTACCTGTCCATATACTGTATTAGCCGCATGGGGGATATATATACGTTGTGAAATGAGTTATTTACACGGAAATATTCTTAATTGTATCCAAACGGCGCCTGTGACAGGGCAGTAAAACGGACGACCAAACAAAACAGAAGTCACAGTATTGCTGTCAAGTTGTTCTTCTTTACCTCCCTAAGGTCAGAATCTGGCCTACGGTGGTCCTTCCCTTTCTGAAGTCATTTTGGTTGACCCTGTGGGTCGATGGCGTCCCTAATCCGGTTTAATATCATACAGGGTTAGGGTTTTGTAATCAGCCTGACCTAAGCCATCCATCCAGCCATCTTCTTCCGCTTATCCGAGGTCGGGAAGCCCAGACTTCCCTCTCCCCAGCCACTTCGTCCAGCTCCTCCCGGGGGATCCCGAGGCGTTCCCAGGCCAGCCGGGAGACATAGTCTTCCCAACGTGTCCTGGGTCTTCCCCGCGGCCTCCTACCGGTCGGACGTGCCCTAAACACCTCCCTAGGGAGGCGTTCGGGTGGCATCCTGACCAGATGCCCGAACCACCTCATCTGGCTCCTCTCCATGTGGAGGAGCAGCGGCTTTACTTTGAGTTCCTCCCGGATGGCAGAGCTTCTCACCCTATCTCTAAGGGAGAGACCCGCCACCCGGCGGAGGAAACTCATTTCGGCCGCTCGTACCCGTGATCTTGTCCTTTCGGTCATAACCCAAAGCTCATGACCATAGGTGAGGATGGGAACGTAGATCGACCGGTAAATTGAGAGCTTTGCCTTCCGGCTCAGCTCCTTCTTCACCACAACGGATCGATACAGCGTCCGCATTACTGAAGACGCCTCACCGATCCGCCTGTCGATCTCACGATCCACTCTTCCCTCACTCGTGAACAAGACTCCGAGGTACTTGAACTCCTCCACTTGGGGCAGGGTCTCCTCCGCAACCCGGAGATGGCACTCCACCCTTTTCCGGGCGAGAACCATGGATTCGGACTTGGAGGTGCTGATTCTCATCCCAGTCGCTTCACACTCGGCTGCGAACCGATCCAGCGAGAGCTGAAGATCCTGGCCAGATGAAGCCATCAGGACCACATCATCTGCAAAAAGCAGAGACCTAACCCTGCAGCCACCAAACCGGATCCCCTCAACGCCTTGACTGCGCCTAGAAATTCTGTCCGTAAAAGTTACGAACAGAATCGGTGACAAAGGGCGGAGTCCAACCCTCACTGGAAACGTGTCTGACTTACTACAGGCAATGCGGACCAAACTCTGGCACTGATCATACAGGGAGCGGACCGCCACAATCAGACAGTCCGATACCCCATACTCTCTGAGCACTCCCCACAGGACTTCCAGAGGGACACGGTCGAATGCCTTCTCCAAGTCCACAAAGCACATGTAGACTGGTTGGGCAAACTCCCATGCACCCTCAAGGACCCTGCCGAGAGTATAGAGCTGGTCCACAGTTCCACGACCAGGACGAAAACCACACTGTTCCTCCTGAATCCGAGGTTCGACTATCCGGCGTAGCCTCCTCTCCAGCACACCTGAATAGACCTTACCGGGAAGGCTGAGGAGTGTGATCCCCCGATAGTTAGAACACACCCTCCGGTTGCCCTTCTTAAAGAGAGGAACCACCACCCCGGTCTGCCAATCCAGAGGTACCGCCCCCGATGTCCACGCGATGCTGCAGAGTCTTGTCAACCAAGACAGCCCCACAGCATCCAGAACCTTAAGGAACTCCGGGCGGATCTCATCCTTGCCACCGAGGAGCCGAGAGTATAGAGCTGGTCCACAGTTCCACGACCAGGACGAAAACCACACCGTTCCTCCTGAATCCGAGGTTCGACTATCCGGCGTAGCCTCCTCTCCAGCACACCTGAATAGACCTTACCGGGAAGGCTGAGGAGTGTGATCCCACGATAGTTAGAACACACCCTCCGGTTCCCCTTCTTAAAGAGAAGAACCACCACCCCGGTCTGCCAATCCAGAGGTACCGCCCCCGACGTCCACGCGATGCTGCAGAGTCTTGTCAACCAAGACAGCCCCACAGCATCCAGAGCCTTAAGGAACTCCGGGCGGATCTCATCCTTGCCACCGAGGAGCCGAGAGTATAGAGCTGGTCCACAGTTCCACGACCAGGACGAAAACCACACTGTTCCTCCTGAATCCGAGGTTCGACTATCCGGCGTAGCCTCCTCTCCAGCACACCTGAATAGACCTTACCGGGAAGGCTGAGGAGTGTGATCCCACGATAGTTAGAACACACCCTCCGGTTGCCCTTCTTAAAGAAAGGAACCACCACCCCGGTCTGCCAATCCAGAGGTACCGCCCCCGACGTCCACGCGATGCTGCAGAGTCTTGTCAACCAAGACAGCCCCACAGCATCCAGAGCCTTAAGGAACTCCGGGCGGATCTCATCCACCCCCGGGGCCTTGCCACTGAGGAGCTTTTTAACTACCTCAGTAACCTCAGCCCCAGAAATAGGAGAGCCTGACCTAAGCCTTGATAATATTTTTTTATAATTAACACATGCGTTCATATCATTTGACAAAAAGTAAGTTAGCTATAATTATTAAATACGATTAAAATCCAGAGTAATATGACTAATTTAGTGGTAATATTTGGTTTTGGTTTTGTTTATTAAAATTCTACCTAAACATTTAATTTAAATACAAATAAGGCAACAAGAGAAGTATCTCACAATTCTCTAAAGTCAATAGATATGATCATCGACATCAACTTGAGTGGATGGACAGGACAGATTTAAAAAATAATAATAATAAAAATTAAAAAAAATTGAATTTATTTTATTTTTATTTTTAATTGATTAAGAATCGTTACAAGGAAAAATCACGATTCATTCGAAAATCTTTTTTTTTTTTTTTTTACACCCTTACCCAAGGTCAAAAAGGTTAAGAACCTCCGATGTAGACCACGATACATTTTCCAAAAATGCAAAAATACGTTAGCTTCGCTCTTGACGTGCTACTGATTAGCATTAGCGATTTTACACGGCGAGTTCGACGCCTCCAAATTTGGTAACGAAAACTACAACTGAGACGCACGTTACACTCGAACAGCCGGTGCCTAATAAGTACAATACTTACAGTATGCACACTTTTTAGGGCGCAACCAAAACATTTGACAGCAAGGACTCTATTGGTGGATTTCAAACGAAATAAATACAGATGACAATTTTTTGGGGTTGATGCACTAGTTGAAAGTGTATCGTGTGTTTTTTTATGTTGATTTAATAAAAAAATTAAAAATAAATTTAAAAAAATAAAATACAATTTAAAAAAAATAAAATAAAATTAAATAAAATTTAAAAAAAAAAAAAAAAAATGACAATTGATGCTAATTGAGTTTATACTGAACTTAGAATCAACGTTCTGTACCAAACAAAGACTTAACCTGACCCATAAAACAACAATCTTCTTCTTCTGTGAGCCTGATAAGCTTCGAAGTCAAGCTTCTTCTGTATCGTGGCGCTTCATCTTTGTGTTATCCATCCGCGGTGGAAAGTAGTCCCTTTTTTTGTTTACCGTTTGAGGATGAAAAGATTGGTCGGGCGGATATGATCAGAGAATGACAGGATTATGGGATGAGGCAGGATGAGCACATGACGGGATAAAAGATAGAGATGGTGATATCGGTATTAAGGGATTGAGGTGATACAGTAAATGATGAGATGTGCATGAAAGAATAGAGGACGGGAAATTTAAATACTCACACTCAAACAGCTGGTGTGCAATAAGTACAAGACTTACAGTATGAACACTCCATAGGGCGCAACGAAGGACACAACTGGTATCGATGAGTGATATCGATATTGGTATCGATATACATCCTTCAGAACTCGAAATCCTGCTACTTTTTTCCCACGCTGCTAATTTCTTCGCTAACGGCTACAAAGCTAAAAAACAAAACAAGCCAAGACAGTGAATAGGTGTGTTATTGTTTGTGCTATGGCGCCATCTTCTGGCTGGGCGAGTTTTCTCACTGCAAGTGCCGCATTGCCCTTCTGTTAGGACTGAGCTTTCAACCGGAAGTGAAAGTGCCGCGCCGTCTTCTGGACGTCCGTAGCGTTTCTACTCGTACGGATTCCTCGTTCATCGCTCCGAGCAGAGTTTGTAAGTTTTACAATACAACTAAAACAATTCATACTTATTTATGTTTATACATGCTATTGTAATGTAATGAAGCTAGCGTTGTTAGCATTAGTTAATATGCTAACACATTTACGAGTGTCTGTGTTGGTATTATTAGGTGAGTTATTAAGTCTGTTTAGCTGATTGGAGAACTAGCTTCCGTAGTTATGACTTCTGTTTTGTTTAAACAGCCGTTTTACTGCCATGTTACAGACACAGTTTGGAAACAATTAAGGTATGTAAATAAACATTTACTTACATACCTTATATATAACTAAAACAATTCATACTTGTGTTATGTCTGGAGGAGTGTTTTCATGCATATTTATACATGCTATCGTAATGTAATGAAGCTAGCGTTGTTAGCATGAGCTAACATGCTAACACATTTACGAATGTCTGTGTTAGTATCATCAATGGAGTTATTCAGTCTGTTTAGCTGATTGGAGAGCTAGCTTCCATAGCTAGTGGGCCCGTAACGCTGACTTCTGTTTTGTTTAAATAGCCGTTTTACTGCCGTGTTACAGACACCGTTTGGAAACAATTAAGGTATGTAAGTAAACATTTACTTACATACCTTATATATAACTAAACAATTCATACATGTGTGATGTCTGGAGGAGTGTTTTCATGCATTTTTATACATGCTATTGTATTGTGATGAAGCTAGCGTTGTTAGCATGAGCTAACATGCTAACACGTTTACAAGTGTCAGTGCTAGTATTATTAGTGGAGTTATTAAGTCTGTTTCGCTGATTGGCGAACTACCTTCCGTAGCTATGACCATGACTTCTGTTTTGTTTAAATAGCCGTTTTACTGCCGTGTTACAGACACAGTTTGGAAACAATTAAGGTATGTAAGTAAACATTTACTTACATACCTTATATATAACTAAAACATTTCATACTTGTGTGATGTCTGGAGGAGTGTTTTCATGCATTTTTATACATGCTATTGTATTGTGATTAAGCTAGCGTTGTTAGCATGAGCTAATATGCTAAAACGTTTACGAGTGTAAGTGTTAGTATTATTAGTGGAGTTATTAAGTTTGTTTCGCTGATTGGAGAACTACCTTCCGTAGCTATGACCATGACTTCTGTTTTGTTTAAATAGCCGTTTTACTGCCATGTTACAGACACCGTTTGGAAACAATTAAGGTATGTAAATAAACATGTACTTACCTTATATATAACTAAAACAATTCATACTTGTCTGATGTCTGTAGGAGTGTTTTCATGCATTTTTATACATGCTATCGTAATGTAATGAAGCTAGCGTTGTTAGCATTAGCTAATATGCTAACACGTTCACGAGTGTCTCAGTTAGTATTAATAGGTGAGTTATTAAATCTGTTTCGCTGATTGGAGAGCTAGCTTCCGTAGCTATGACGATGACTTCTGTTTTGTTTAAATAGCCGTTTTACTGCCGTGTTACAGACACCGTTTGGAAACAATTAAGGTATGTAAATAAACATTTACTTACCTTATATATAACTAAAACATTTCATACTTGTGTGATGTCTGTAGGAGTGTTTTCATGCATTTTTATACATGTTATCGTAATGTAATGAAGCTAGCGTTGTTAGCATGAGCTAACATGCTAACACATTTAAGAGTGTCTGTGTTGGTATTATTAGTGGAGTTATTAAGTCTGTTTCGCTGATTGGAGAGCTAGCTTCCGTAGCTATGACCATGACTTCTGTTTTGTTGAAACAGCCGTTTTACAGACACTGTTTGGAAACAATTAAGGTATGTAAGTAAACATTTATAAGATATTTGTGTGTAAATAACTCATTTCACAACGTATCTGCGGCTTACAGTTTGTTGCGGCGAATTTATGTGGAAATATTTTCATACGGATTCTTCCCTTGTATGACGGAAACGTGTGTGTGTGTGTGTGTGTGTGTGTGTGTGTGTGTGTGTGTGTGTGTGTTGTGTGTGTGTGTGTGTTTACACAGTTACATAATGTTCTAGTTAAGAGGAGATTGAGAAAGCGCCTCTGGTGATCCCCCACACACACTTTGTCAGAAGTGGATGTGCACACACACACACACACACACACACACACACACACACACACACACACACACACACACACACACACACACACACACACACACACACACACACACACACACACACACACACACAATCAATCACCGGACGCTATTACATGCAGAACTACGCCGCAGAGTGCACAGGAAGTGAGTATTAATGACTCGACGCTTTCCTTTAGAAAGGGTTTGGCTCCTTTAGCATATCATATTGACAACAAAAATAAAAATAAAAATAAAATAAAAAATAGGCATGAAAAGTGAGCATGCTAATGTTAACGTGGTGACGTTAGCATGCTAGTATAGTAGTACATAGTAGGAGAGAACATACTTTTAAGATGGCGCCAAGTATCGTAAATCATTATTCTTATGTTTAAACATGCAAAAATAGTTAAATTGGTAGCATAAGATGTTAGCAAGCTAACTTTAGCATGCTAACATAGGATGAGTTAGCATACTTCTAAAATGGGGCCAAGTATCAAAAACTATGATTTTTAGGTTCAAACAAACAAAATTAACTAAAAAGCTAGCATGAGAGAGTTACTATGCTAACATGGAAGAAGGTAGCATACTTCTAAGATGGCACCAAGTATCAAAATCTATGATTTTTATGTTTAAACATACAAAATGCTAGCATAAAATGTTAGCAAACTAACTTTAGCATGCTAACAAAACCTTTTTTAGGTTTAAATATACAAAATTAGCTAAAAAAAAGCTAGCATAAAAAATTAGCATGATAGAATTAGCATGCTAACATAGAAGAAGGTAGCATACTTCTAAGATAGCACCAAGTATCAAAATCCATGATTTTCAGGTTCATACGAATTCAAATAGCAAAACTGCTAGCATGAAATGTTAGCATGCTAAAATTATCATGTTTACGTAGTAGAAGAGAACATACTTCTAAGATGGCGCCAAGTATCATCAAACATTATTTTTATGTTTAAACATACAAAATGTTAGCAAGCTAACTTTAACATGCTAACAAAACCATGGTTTTTACATTTAAACAAAGAAAATTAGCTAAAAAAAAAAAAAAGCTAGCATAAAATGTTAGCATGATAGAGTTACTATGCTAACATGGCAGAACGTAGCATACTTCTAAGATAGCACCAAATATCAAAATCCATTTTTTTTAAGTTCATATGAAATCAAATAGCAAAACTGCTGGCAGGAAACATTAGCTTGCTAAAATTAGCATGTTTACATAGTAGAAGAGAACATACTTCTAAGATGGCGCCATGTATCAGAAAACATTATTTTGATGTTTAAACATACAAAATGATAGCATAAAATGTTAGCAAGCTAACTTTAGCATGCTAAAATAAGATGAGTTAGCATACTTCTAAGATGGCACCATGTATCAAAATCCATGATTTTTATGTTTAAACATACAAAATGCTAGCATAAAATGTTAGCAAGCTAACTTTAGCATGCTAACAAAACCATGATTTTTAGGTTTGAACAAACAAAATTAGCTACAAAAAAGCTAGCATAAAACGTTAGCATGATAGAGTTAGCATGCTAACATAGAAGAAGGTAGCACACTTCTAAGATGGCGCCAAGTATCAAAATCAGTGATTTTTAGGTGTAAACTAGGGATGATTTTCAAGTAATGGGAACACATTTCGGGGCTGTAAATGACTGCTCAAACGAAAAGAAAGATGAAAAGAAAAGAGCAAAAAGGGTAAAAAAAAAAGTAGGAGGGGAGGGTAAACAGCCCGGCCGTAGCCAGATGTTCCTCTTCCCCCTAAAACATCTGTTAGGGAGACACAAAGCGGAGGGATGAAGGAAAACAAATGGTAGGGGATAGTTGAGAGATAGAGGATAGTCTAGAGATAGGGGATAGTCTAGTGATAGAGGATAGTCTAGAGATAAATAGTCTAGAGATAAGAGGATAGTCTAGAGATAGGGGATAGTCTAAAGATAGAGGATAGTCTAGAGATAGGGGATAGTCTAAAGATAGAGGATAGTCTAGAGATAGGGGATAGTCTAGAGATAGAGGATAGTCTAGAGATAGATAGTCTAGAGATAGAGGATAGTCTAGAGATAGAGGATAGTCTAGAGATAGAGGATAGTCTAGAGATAGAGGGCTTATAGTTGTAGTTTGCAATTGATGTGTGAGGTGTTATTATAGAAGGAGTTAGCATACTTCTGAGATAGCACCAAGTATCTAAAGTCATGATTTTTAGGTTTAATTACATAAGATTAGGGAAAAATCCTGCATAAAACGTGAGCATGCTAATGTTAACGTGGTGGCGTTAGCATGCTATCATAGAAGAAGGTAACATACTTCTAAGATAGCACCAAGTATCAAAATCAATGATTTTTAGGCTCATAGGAAAGCGAATAGCATAAAACGTTAGCGTGCTAAAGTTGGCATGCTAACATAGGAGAAAGTAGCATACTTCTAAGATAGCACCAAGTATCAAAATCAATGATTTTTAGGTTCATAGGAAATCAAATAGCAAAACTGCTCTAATGCAACATTAGCATGTTTACATAGTAGAAGAGAACATACTTCTAAGATGGCGCCTAGTATCAGAAAACCATGATTTTACAAACAAAATTAGCTAAAAAAAGCTAGCATAAAACGTTAGCATGATAGAGTTACTATGCCACATAAAATACTTTTGCAAAGAGTAAGATGTCGTGTAGGTGGTATTGCAAACTACTAAAAATAATAATAATAATAATAAAATAAATTAAATAAAAAATATTTAAAAAAAATTTTTTTGAAAACAATAAAAATAAAATAAAAATTAAACAAATTTAAAATATATATATACATATATATATATATACAAAATAAAAAAACATGCACATTTTTCTGTCATTTGTATTCATTGGTTTCTTGGGGGAAATAGGCAAAAACTTCTTCTTTTTTTTAAATCAGATATTTTATTTTTAGCCCATATTGCTTGTTGTTTTAATGTTTTTTTTTGTTTTTTTTAATGTTTTAGTGTCTTACTGTATATGGAAAAAAACAATACCAAAGTTGATTTTTACAGTAAAAAACTCAATTGAACCGTATAATCTATTGTCAGTTTTACAGTCTACAATTTGCTTGATCATTTGTTTTGAAATCATAAGTCAAGCAGATATTTAAGTACAGTATTTATCTTTATTTTAACAAAAAAAAATTTTTGGAACACATGACTGAATATTTTTATTTTGATAATATTGAATTTTAAAACATATGCAATTGCATGCAGTACATGATTTTTAACGTCAAAAGTGAAAGAACAAATATATTTAGCAAGAAAAGATTAAGCATTTTATTAACGCATATTATTTCCAGGCTTTTGCCGGCCACATAAAATAATTTTGCAAAGAGTAATATGTTGTGTGGGTGTTATTTCAAACTGCTAAAAAATATATAATAAATAAAAAAACAAAAAAAACATATAAATAAATAAAAAAAATCGGATATTTTATTTTTAGCCCAAATTGGTTGTTGTTTTAAGGTTTATTTTTTATTTTTTATGTTTTAGTGTCTTACTGTAAATGGGAAAAAAAACAGTACTAAAGTTGATTTTACGGTACAAAAAAATTTAAAAAAATACAGTATTTATCTTTATTTTAACACATTTTTGGAATACATGATAATATAATATTTTGATTTTGATCATTTTGGATTTTAAGAGACATGCAATTGCATGCAGTACATCATTTTTTATGTCAAAAGGGAAAGAACAAATATATTTAGCGAGGAAAGATTAAGCATTTTATTAACACATATTATTTCCAGCCTTTCGCCGGCCACATAAAATAATTTTGCAAAGAGTAAGATGTTGTGTAGGTGGTATTTCAAACTGCTAAAAAAAATATAATAAATAAAAAAACAAAAAAAAACATGAATAAATAAAAAAAATCGGATATTTTATTTTTAGCCCAAATTGGTTGTTGTTTTAATGTTTATTTTTTATTTTTTATGTTTTAGTGTCTTACTGTAAATGGGGAAAAAAACAGTACTAAAGTTGATTTTACGGTAAAAAAAAATAAAAAAAATACAGTATTTATCTTTATTTTAACACATTTTTGGAATACATGATAATAATATATTTAGATTTTGATCATTTTGGATTTTAAGAGATATGCAATTGCATGCAGTACATGATTTTTAACGTCAAAAGGGAAGGAACAAATATATTTAGCGAGAAAAGATTAAGCATTTTATTAACGCATATTATTTCCGGCCTTTCGCCGGCCACATAAAAGAATTTTGCAAAGAGTAATATGTTGTGTAGGTGGTATTTCAAACTGCTAAAAAAAATATAATAAATAAAATTTAAAAAAAAACACGAATAAATAAAAAAAATCGGATATTTTATTTTTAGCCCAAATTGGTTGTTGTTTTAATGTTTATTTTTTATTTTTTATGTTTTAGTGTCTTACTGTAAATGGGGAAAAAAAAACAGTACTAAAGTTGATTTTACGGTAAAAATTTTTTTTAAAAAATACAGTATTTATCTTTATTTTAACACATTTTTGGAATACATGATAATAATATATTTTGATTTTGATCATTTTGGATTTTAAAAGATATGCAATTGCATGCAGTACATGATTTATAACGTCAAAAGGGAAAGAACAAATATATTTAGCAAGAAAAGATTAAGCATTTTATTAACGCATATTATTTCCAGCCTTTCGCCGGCCACATAAAATAATTTTGCAAAGAGTAAGATGTTGTGTAGGTGGTATTTCAAACTGCTAAAAAATATATATAATAAATAAAAAAACATATAAATAAATTAGAAAAATCGGATATTTTATTTTTAGCCCAAATTGGTTGTTGTTTTAATGTTTATTTTTTATTTTTTATGTTTTAGTGTCTTACTGTAAATGGGGAAAAAAACAGTACTAAAGTTGATTTTACGGTTAAAAAATAAAAATAAAAAAAAATACAGTATTTATCTTTATTTTAACACATTTTTGGAATACATGATAATAATATATTTTGATTTTGATCATTTTGGATTTTAAAAGATATGCAATTGCATGCAGTACATGATTTTTAATGTCAAAAGGGAAAGAACAAATATATTTAGCGAGAAAAGATTAAGCATTTTATTAATGCATATTATTACGAGGCTTTCGCCAGCCACATAAAATAATTTTGCAAAGAGTAAGATGTTGTGTAGGTGGTATTTCAAACTGCTAAAAAAATATATAATAAATAAAAAAACAAAAAAAACATATAAATAAATAAAAAAAATCGAATATTTTATTTTTAGCCCAAATTGGTTGTTGTTTTAATGTTTATTTTTTATTTTTTATGTTTTAGTGTCTTACTATAAATGGGAAAAAAACAGTACTAAAGTTGATTTTACGGTAAAAAAAATTAAAAAATACAGTATTTATCTTTATTTTAACACATTTTTGGAATACATGATAATATAATATTTTGATTTTGATCATTTTGGATTTTAAGAGATATGCAATTGCATGCAGTACATGATTTTGAACGTCAAAAGGGAAGGAACAAATATATTTAGCGAGAAAAGATTAAGCATTTTATTAACGTATATTATTTCCAGCCTTTCGCCAGCCACATAAAATAATTTTGCAAAGAGTAATATGTTTTGTGGGTGTTATTTCAAACTGCTAAAAAATATATAATAAATAAAAAAATAAAAAAACATATGAATAAATTTAAAAAATCTGATATTTTATTTTTAGCCCAAATTGGTTGTTGTTTTAATGTTTATTTTTTATTTTTTATGTTTTAGTGTCTTAATGTAAATGGGGAAAAAACAGTACTAAAGTTGATTTTACCGTAAAAAAAAAAAGTTTAAAAAAATACAGTATTTATCTTTATTTTAACACATTTTTGGAATACATGATAATAATTTATTTTGATTTTGATCATTTTGGATTTTAAGAGATATGCTATTGCATGCAGTACATGATTTTTAACGTCAAAAGGAAAGGAACAAATATATTTAGCGAGAAAAGATTAAGCATTTTATTCATGCATATTATTTCCGGCCTTTCGCCGGCCACATAAAATAATTTTGCAAAGAGTAATATGTTGTGTGGGTGTTATTTCAAACTGCTAAAAAATATATAATAAATAAAAAAAACAAAAAAAACATATAAATAAATTAAAAAAATCGGATATTTTATTTTTAGCCCAAATTGGTTGTTGTTTTAATGTTTATTTTTTATTTTTTATGTTTTAGTGTCTTACTGTAAATAGGGAAAAAACAGTACTAAAGTTGATTTTACGGTAAAAAAAAATTAAAAAAATACAGTATTTATCTTTATTTTAACACATTTTTGGAATATATGATAATATAATATTTTGATTTTGATAATTTTGGATTTTAAGAGACATGCAATTGCATGCAGTACATGATTTTTAACGTCAAAAGGGAAGGAACAAATATATTTAGCGAGGAAAGATTAAGCATTTTATTAACGCATATTATTTCCAGGCTTTAGCGGCCCACATAAAATAACGTTTAACGATTAATTTGATCATCGATTAATCTGTCGATTATTACTTCGATTAATCGATTAATATTCGGATAAAATAGACAAACTACATTTCTATCCTTTCCAGTATTTTATTGAGGAAAAAAACCAGCATACTGGCACCATACTTATTTTTATTATTGTTTCTCAGCTGTTTGTACAAGTTGCAGTTTATAAACAAAGGTTTATAAAAAAAATTAAAAAATTAAAAATAAATTGCCTCTGCGCATGCGCATAGCATAGACCCAACGAATCGACGACTCAATTAATCGCCAACTATTTTTATAATCGATTTTAATCGATTTAATCGATGAGTTGTTGCAGCCCTAGTTGTCAATATTCAGTGTTTTATCGTTTGTAGTTTATATTGTAAATCCCACTTTCTTTATTTTCAAGTACATTCTGGGTGTCACATTCAGTAAAAAAAATAAAAATTCCATTCTGTTTTTTAAGGCGGTCTGTCGTAACGTTTTTAGCATTCAATCAGACATTTTTGTGAGGTTTTGTATTATTATCATTATTATTATTGTGTTTCTAAAAATAGATATAACGGGTTTTTTTCTCTTAATTTGGCCCCCCCGAGTCAAAATAATGGCCCGGGCCTGCTCTAACTGTATTTCATGAGACGATTGGACGGTTAAAAGATGTCTGAGGAACAACTTGGATTTTCTCTCACGTGTGCGAGCGGAAGAAACTCATCTTTGCGACGTATTGTGATGAAAAGAAAACACTCCTTAGGGGGGGGGCTGGGAGATAAGGCGGACCGAGTTCAGGAAGTGAGAGGTGTAAAAGTAGGCGGGGCCAAGAAGTGGCGGACGGAGCGAGGGCGAGACGAGAGGACGACCACACGTGTTCCACGGCTGGGTGGGTTTTGGCCGGAGGCGGACAGACGAGCAGCGAGCGTTCGCTGGCATCTGTGAGCGACGTCCTGCTTTCATAACCACCACTTATTTATTTTTTTTCTCAACGCTTTTACACAAAGGCGCCATGATTGTTACGTTTTATAGTGTGGACCTACAAGGAGGTCCGCTTTATTCCTGCCTGAGGTCTAGAACCCCTGCTGTTCCCCATCTGCCTCCTCCTGTACACAAACAATGGCTGAACGTCATAAAACTACAATTAGGGCTGTCAAAATGAACGCCATAATATCAAGTTGTTCATCCATACATTGTTGCGGACATTTTGAAAAATAAAAAATATACTGTTAAACTCCAGACTAGGGTTCTACGGTACACCGGTGCTAGTATAGTATCGTGGTTGTCAGAATAATTGTATCGAAGTTATCACAAAACGTTGTGTTTCAATGAGTTCCCGGCGAGCAGACAAAAGCTGCCGTTGGTTTTACCAATCAAAAAAGGCTTGTAAAACGCCATTGTGTAGGATGGGAAGCGACGTGAAGGTGTCGGTTTCTTTGAGCTATTGTAATTGTTAGAATAATTGTTTCTAAATTATCACAAAAACTTTGTATTACAAACCCCGTTTCCATATGAGTTGGGAAATGGTGTTAGATGTAAATATTAACGGAATACAATGATTTGTAAATCCTTTTCAAGCCATATTCAGTTGAATATGCTACAAAGACAACATATGCGATGTTCTTTTTTTTGCAAATAATCATTAACTTTAGAATTTGATGGCAGCAACACGTGACAAAGAAGTTGGGAAAGGTGGCAATAAATACTGATAAAGTTGAGGAATGCTCATCAAACACTTATTTGGAACATCCCACAGGTGTGCAGGCAAATTGGGAACAGGTGGGTGCCATGATTGGGTATAAAAGTAGATTCCATGAAATGCTCAGTCGTTCACAAACAAGGACGGGGGCGAGGGTCACCACTTTGTCGACAAATGCGTGAGCAAATTCTTGAACAGTTTAAGAAAAACCTTTCTCAACCAGCTATTGCAAGGAATTTAGGGATTTCAGCGTCCACGCTCCGTAATATCATCAAAGGGTTCAGAGAATGTGGAGAAATCACTGCACGTAAGCAGCTAAGCCCCGTGACCTTCCATCCCTCAGGCGGTACTGCATCGACAAGCCACATCGGTGTGTAAAGGATATCACCACATGGGCTCAGGGACACTTCAGAAAGCCACTGTCAGTAACTACAGTTGGTCGCTACATCTGTAAGTGCAAGTTAAAACTCTCCTATGCAAGGCGAAAACCGTTTATCAACAACACCCAGAAACGCCGTCGGCTTCGCTAAGTTAATTATTATTTGCAAAAAAAAAAAATAAAGTTTATGAGTTTGAACATCAAATATCTTGTCTTTTTAGTGCATTCAATTGAATATGGGTTGACAAGGATTTGCAAATATTCCGTTTATATTTACGTCTAACACAATTTCCCAACTCATATGGAAACGGGGTTTGTACATGTTTAATGTACCCTAAGATTTTTGGTTAAAATAAAGCCAGTAATGCCATTTTTGTGGCCACCTTTATTTAGAAAAGCATCGAAATACATTTCGGTACCGGTACCAAAATGTATGGTGTGTAGTCCCCACATCTCCTCCCATTGGGTTGAGTTTTTCCTTGCCCTTATGTGGGATCTGAGCCCAGGATGTCGTTGTGGCTTGTGCAGCCCTTTGAGACACTCGTGATTAAGGGCTATATAAATAAACTCTGATTGATTGATTGATTGATTGATTGATTGTGTACATTTTAGGGGGGGTTTTTTTGGTAAATTTGCGAAACTTGAAAAAAAAAAAAGGGTATTGTGTGTAGAATTTTGAGGAAAAACATGAAATCATTGTATTTTGGAATAAGGGCTGTAACATGACAGAAAGTGGAAGAAGTGAAGCGCTGCGAGTACTCTCCGGATGCACTTTAGATGTGACATTACCCAGAAGGCTTAGCGCTGCAGACAGGAAGTAGGTCTGGGGCCGTACTTATCAAGCTTCTTAGAATGACTCCTAAGAAGTCTGCTAAGAGTTGACTTAAGAGTAAATAAATTCTTCGCTGAAAGCTGCACTTAAAAGTTAGTTATCAAGCGTCTTACTCACACTTTCAGCGAAGTGTAGGACTGAATCTTAAGTGTCACACTCAGAGCTGAATTACGACATTACTATGTGCCGTAAACGCAATTTTAGGTGACGTCATTTCTGTGTCCATAGAAATGACCAATCACGGAAGGGAATCCGTTGTCTAAGAATAAAGAAATATCTTGGAAATATTTAAGTGGACAATGGGAGTGTATATTTTGACAATAAACTACAAAATAATACAAAACAAACTAGTCCCCGCCGGCACTCACGCTACCGCTCCCTCTCTTCTCTTCTCTCGCCCACACACTCACTGACGTCACTCACCTCACGGCCACACACATACGCTACTCTCATAACATTTTCTTTCCAATTCATTAATTAGGCAACTAATTTGAAACTGGTGTGGGTGGCTCTATATATACTAGCCCACTGCAGACACATGCAGAAATCAACAAGGAATCGAAAAGTATTAAATCCGTGACAAAAATAATATCCGCTCTGTCTAAACGATACCGTTTGATCAGCTGCTCGTCATCAAAAAAAAAAAAACATTGTTCCGTTCCCTGAACGTTCGCGCACGTCTCTCTCGCCTCAGTGCCACCCCCTGCTGGCAACTCCTAACCACTTAAGACACCTCTGAAGGTCTCTTAAATATCGTGGAGAGTAGGAGTGATTCTTAGACTTAAGAACGTTGATAAAAAGCTTTTATTCTTAAGTTTGAGAGTAGGACTACATTTCGCAAATTCTCAGGACTTAAGTGTAAAATGGCACTCTAAGAAGCTTGATAAGTACGGCCCCTGAGCTAAGCGGTAGGATGACAATGGTTACATATTGTTGTTTTTTTACACAGTAAACAAAGCGTTTGAGTGCCGCTCAGAGACACATTTGTGGGCCAAAGAGTGCGGGGGAAGTTTTGCGTGATTTGGCGAAATTTCCTGGATCGACGGAATAATCTTTCGCTAATTCTCTATTGTATCCTTTTTAATGGCAGCTTCTGTGGGCCCGGCTTCATTCCAGCGTAAGATGGCGAGCACCAGGTATGCGTGCGGAGCGCACACACAACCCTTTTATGTATGTTTCATGCTCTGTTAAGCTCCATTTCATTAAGTCTGTGCCTCGCTGCGTCCACATAGCGGCCTGCGTTACTAACCCGTCATTCGCCCTCCTGTTGACGTCTGACAAAGGGGACAAATCCTGGACAATATTCATGACTAATGTGTGCTTTGTTTCAAAGATGTGATATTTGGTTTTATACTGTACGGAAAAACATTTGAGGAATTTATTTACTCTTAAGTCAACTCTTAGCAGACTTCTTAGGAGTAATTCTAAGAAGCTTGATAAGTACGGCCCCAGAATATTAATAACAGAAAGAAACAACCCTTTTGTGTGAATGAGTGTGAATGGG